>NC_067227.1:28545899-28725899 GCF_019924925.1 Ctenopharyngodon idella | reverse complement strand
TTATAATTCATGCAGTGAAGTCTATGAAGTGTTTGATAACTTTATTCAATTTCTGTATATTTCCTACCTGTTAGATCAAATATTTAAAATATACTGTCTTAATGTTTTTTCTACATTAGGTTTTAGTAACACTTTACAATAAGGTTTCATTTGTTAACATTAGTTAATGTATTAACTAACATGAACTAACAAGATGACGAAATAATTATTTCATGTTCTAAATACTACCTTTTGTTTTTCTCCATCAGGACAACTACACGTTCGCCCAGCCTGGCATTCAGATTAAAGTGAAAGCGCTGGAAGAGCTTGTCAGCAGAATAGATGGTAAGATCATGTTCACAAACACATCCTTTCACTCTGCATAGAATTAAAGGAATAGTTCATGCAAAAATGAAAATTGTGATACTCAATCTCATGTTCTTTAAAACAAAACAAAAAAAAAGCTAAATTATAATTAAATTACTTTAATAAGGCAGTTGGTCCTAGTGTGGTTGTACCTTAGGTTACAGCAGGTTACCTTTTGAAGCTCCCTGAAAGAGAGAAATCACACTTTTTGTGTTTTGTCTTTGACATTTTAACAAAGCTGCACTCAAAGATTTATTTTTTTGTCAGTTGTTGTAGCAGTTGTTCTGTTGGGGAGCATTAAATTTGCAGTCGTCAAAGCTACTTCGGGCCCAATCGTGTGCCACTTTTTGTGGTTTTTGAGACAAATCCACCCTCAGAAGCTACAGCACAAATAACATGTCATGATTGCTTGAACAAAATGGCAGTGTCTAGAGTCCCTTAAATGATCCCATCTATTTTGCCCTTTGCCCTCAAGAACGAGGTGAACTACTTGTTTCGAGCCATAAATAGCAGTGCGAAATGTTCAAAACAACAAGGAGTTGTTTTTCTGGCAGGGTGTGATCTTGTTCATCGCCTTGGAAAAGACTTGTTTTCCCAAGGTGTTGGTCGTTTCTGTTTCTTGGAATCACACGTTTCCGTTTTGCCACCAGTCCGCCTCTGTTTTTTTCTGTCAGAGTGTTTATACCATCTGGACGCCGCCTCCCCTGTTCAGAGTGTTTGGTGTGATAAGCTGAACAGCCCACACTGAAACTCATGGTGAGAGCCGCCGCGCGCCTCTTTCCCATCCATCAGCATCCACGAGCACCGTGAGCAATAGCAGACCCCACAGTCTCGCCGGGGAGCACAGAAGAAAAATCAATTCCCCATAAGCCCCTGCGATTAGGGTGTGAAGGCAAATGGAAGTGAGCTGAGAGGAGAGACGAATGGAGTGGACTGAGCGAAGGGAAAACAAATAGCACTTTCACAGGGCTAGAGAGTAATGAAAATACACTAGCAAGCATCTTGTAGATGTTCCCAAGTTGTTGTTTTTTTACATTGAAATGAGGAAAATGACAAATAAGCATAGATGCTGCTCATAACTAGTCATGTGTGAATAATAACAGGCAGGTTCTGAATCGATTTTAACCATTCGCCTTCATTCTAACATGTTATGCAACATAATTTATCATGTTATTGAGTACATTTAGCAGTCCCTAAGGCTGGTATTGAGCATCCTTGACAGCTATTAGTTATTTTAATAATGCAGAAATTAGTATAATTTGGGTGCCTTTTACCCCAAATACTATACTTTTACATATTCTTCTGTTACTGAAAAACTGTTGCTTTAAAGGGTTAGTTCAACGAAAAATAATCCTTTAATTCTGTTATTAAAGGATTAGTTCACTTCTGAATGAAAATTTCCTGAAAATTTACTCACCCCCATGTCATCCAAGATGTTCATGTCTTTCTTTCTTCAGTCAAAAAGAAATTAAGGTTTTTGAGGAAAACATGCCAGGATTTTTCTCCATATAGTGGACTTCAGTGGGGTTCACTGGGTGGAAGGTCCAAATTTCAGTTTCAATGCAGCTTCAAAGGGCTCTACACGATCCCAGACGAGGAATAAGGGCCATTTTTGGGAATAAAAAACTTATTATATACTTTTTAAACACAAATGCTCGTCTTGCACTAGCTCTGCGATCCGCAGGCCTGACCTAATCACGTTATTAAGGTCATGCGTGACTTAGGCGGAAGTACCGATCCAGTGTCTACAAAGATTAAACAACGATATCGGACGATTTTGAAGTTGGAGGAAAAAATTAGATGAAGTTTTTTTGCCCTACCGCGGTACTTCTGCCTACGTCACACGTGAGCTTTCAACGTAATGCATGGCAGAACGCAGAGCTAGTGCAAGATTTTGTGGTAACAAAGTATATAAATTTAAATTTTTTTTAGAAAATGATCCTTATTCCTCGTCTGGGATTGTGTAGAGCCCTTTGAAGCTGCATTGAAACTGCAATTTGGACCCAGTGAACCCAGTGAAGTCCACTATATGGAGAAGAATCCTGGAATGTTTTCCTCAAAAATCTTCATTTCTTTTTCGACTGAAGGAAGAAAGACATGAACATCTTTGATAACATGGGGGTAAGTAAATTATGAGGGAATTTTCATTCAGAAGTGAACTAATCCTTTAATTACTCACCCTCATGTCGTTCCAAACCCGTAAGACCTTCGTTTATCTTCGGAACACAAATTAAGATATTTTTTATGAAATCCTTGAGCCTTCTGGCCTCTGATAGACTGCAACACAATTACCACTTTCAAGGCCCAGAAAGGTAGTAGAGACATCGTTAAAATAGTTCATGTGACTACAGTGGTTCAACCTTAATGTTATGAAGCGGTAAGAATACTTTTTGTGTGCAAAAAACAAAGAAAAATAATGACTTCATTCAACTATCTCTTCTCTTCCTTGTCAGCCTCCTACACTGTTGATGTAAACGGTGCAGCGCTTCCGGGTTCTACATCAGAACGCCGGCTCATTATTGGCCGGCTCCTGCGTCTGCTTTACATGCATGCGTCGTGCTGCTCACGTGAACAGTGTCGGTCAATACTGAGCCAGGGTTCTGATTAATCAGCATTAAGGCTTTTTCAAACCAATTTACAAAATGCTGGCAAAGTATATACAACAATTTGTAAATGAAGTGCTATTGTGACGTCAATCTGTGACAGGGTTTTTTTTATGGTTTTCTGGAAAAGTATGACAGTTTTTCTCTTGAAGGCAAAAAATATATATTTTTAAAGTGTTTTTCAAAAAATGATAAAATCAAATGGTTTCAGTGTTTGTGATGCAAGAAATCGGTTGCAAATACTTTATACTTTCATTTTGTTTACTGGAATCGAAATCATTATGAACAAACCTTTTGTTGGGATTGCAAGAAAAGAGAATGCAAGATAATGTTCAAACTTCACACCAATGACTCACTCCATTAGCTGAATCCATTATGATGCAACCGTTATGTAACATTGCGAAGATCATTCATTATTAACTTTTTTTTTAATGATATTTTTGCTTTTATTCATGGCAGAAAGGGTTTTCATTTTTCTTCTGATAGGTCCGACTTCAGTTCTCTGCACTTTCAGAGAGCTGTCACATTTTCTCCATCAATATCTATCAGGACTCAAGTCAATATGTCCGCTTTCGAAAGCCATTCTTATTCTGTTCAAAGGCCGACTGAGAGCTTATCAGAAAAATCCCTCTCTCAATGAGCTAAGCACCAGGCCTCCTTTTCCTTTTCACCCCAACATTCTCTCTCTCACTCTCTCGCAATTCAATCGAATATAATTACACACGCTAGGGGGTCTATAATGTTAATTCGGTGAAACAGGTGTGTGGAGAATTCAACAATAGCCGGTGATCTTAGTTCAGGGCCAGAGTGCTTCTTTAAACAATGGGGCTCCATACATGGGTTACAAAAGCTACTCCCAGTGCAGCACTTTGCAGAAACTACCAGCAAATGGATATAAACCCCCTGTGCTTTATTTTTTACGCCCACAGAGGATGTCCATGTGCACTTTCAGAGGTGTGAGGTGGAGTATCTGCAGTTTGCTTTCCGCTGGATGAATAATCTGCTGATGAGAGAGCTGCCGCTGCGCTGTACCATTCGCCTGTGGGACACATACCAGGTACTGCTGCACCAAAACCAGCCAGTGAATTAGAACATGGGCGTCGGAAGCAAAAAAATATGGGTGGGTCCTCCCCCAGAAAAATTTTACTGGAGTAGATGCCATTTCCTTTATTCTGGTGCCTTTTAATTAATGGAGTGTCTATTTGCCCGCCTTGTTGGCAAATGTTATTTACACTAACTGACGTCTGGTTGGAGCAGACAAAATTACGGAAGACACTGGATTGATTACAGTGGCAGTAGTGTAGGGTAAGGCACATAGCAGAAAGTTTTGACGCAAATCGTCCTGAGGTTCGAGTCCACCTTTTGCTAAACTCTCTCTACTCCCTTTTCCCATCACATATTAGATTGGAAAGGCATTTATTTTCAGTAAAAATTAAGAAAATATTAGAAAAGTGGAAATAAAGTGTCTAAAGCATGATTAATAATAAAGTGTTAATCGGTTATGATTAGGGGTAGGTGTAGGGAGGGCTTTATTGTCCCATTAAAGCGGCATCCATTTAATAATTTTAATAAATTTAATCATTTAAACTGTTATTATTGCTTACCGTTTAATGTACAACAACACTGAGTTGCAAAAAGTGGCTCTGAATGAGCCAAGTAGAATGGATTTGAGGAAGCAGCAGTGTGGAAGTCAAGGCAGTTTAATTTACTAGGACATTCCTCAAGTGGAATGGATTTGACTGACGGCGCTCTGAAAAGTACCATGTACAATGGTTCCGACGCCCATGAATTAGAATGAGAACGTCAGAAAATCCATTACATGTGCTTCTATGTCAATTTTGCCTTTCATCTGATAATTTTATCCAAAGTGACTTGGAGTGGCCTGGGGTTAAGTGTCTTGATCAAGAACAATGGTGATAGTTCATGGATCACTTATATGTTTAAACCTACCCTTTTATTACCAGACCAGAACTTGAACCACTAAGGGTATAAAGATTTGTGGTGAGAATTAGTTTTTCAATTTGGTTCCTTTAGTGGATTTCATAATAACTTTCAAATATATGCTCACAACACATGTAATGGAGCAGGGGTATAGTACCGTTTTTGCTTCTTCTAGAAATGTATAATTTGCCCCAACTTTTTGGGAAAAAATCATGCCACCTAATTAATATTTATTAATATTAATATTAATATTACAATACATACTCCAGTGTAGGCATAGAAATATATTATATTATTATATAATATTATTTAATTTTAATGTTTCAATATTCATTCCTATTTGTTAAATAATATTAAATAAAATTAATATTCAAGTTACAACATACTTCATGTGAATGTAGGGCATAGAAATGCATATTATTACTATTATGATTTATATTTGTTAAATATTAATGATTAATATTTATTAATCATCCCTAAACTGGAGGCAGAGTAGTAGAATATTGACAAAAACAATACACCATATATAATTTTATTTTTAAAACTTAATTTTAACTGGCCATTTCAGAAGATGGTTTTCAGTAAGTTCATGTCCATTTGTATTTACTTGTTTTTGTTCGTTTAATTTATTCTTGAGTTTTGTTATAGTAATTATAATTGATTATTAAATTCCATAATTTATGCATTCAGTGTCTTTTTACATTCCTAGTCACCTCTATGTCACCTCCTGTATGGGGTTTACAGGAAGAATGCAGACTCCCATGAATGATAGCGTATCTTCAAATAATTTTTTTTTAAACGCTTCAGAGGTTATGGGTGACATGTCCTTGAAGACCATATGCTGCTCTTACATTTTTTTTTTTTCTTGTTAAAATGGCACAAAGAAAGGTGTGAACTGCTCATATTCCTGTCATTCATTAATATTCCTTTGAAGAGTTTCCTTCCACTGATTTCTTTTCGTGTCCTGTCTGCATGTCCTCTCTGAGACTTCTTTTTGATATATCTCCTTGCTCATTTCTTTGTCCTTTACATCTGCCTCGTCTATCTGCCGCTCCATCTCTCATGCATGGCGTTTTGACGTAGATCCATTCCCACAAGGTGGGTTTTATTGGATAAAGGGGGGATAGTTGTCAGGTGACAAGTACAATCCAAGAGAGGAAATGGTGAGTGGTGAACCATTATGCACGCTTGCATGTCATTTGCTTCTGTACGTTTTGAATCAGCATTGTTGACAAACATTGTTGATAGCCATGTTGGATCATCAGCCCGTTTAAGAAACCTTAAAGACAACATATGCTTTTAAAGAGGACCTATTATGCCCTTTTACAATGTCTTGGTTTTGTTTTTGGGGTCTACTAGAATAGGTTTTCATGCTTGAATGTTCAAAAAACAAATTTTTCATATTTTACATTGTTGCAGCACCTCTTTTCCCAGTCTGTCAATAACACACTGTTTAGTTCCGGTCTCTATTACATTTACATTTAGTCATTTAGCAGACACTTTTCTCCAAAGTGACTTACAAATGAGAACAATAGAAGCAATCAAATCAACATGAGTGCTGTGTTAAGTCCCAGTTATTCCAAGCAAAGTGCTTGTAGCAAGGAATTTTTTTTATTAATAAATAGATGGAGAGAGAGAATAGAAATAGAAAAAAGAAAAAGTAAGTGCTAATATTACTGGGTCAATGTTGACAAAAAAGATATGAAGCCCCTCCTTCTGAAAAGCGCAGTGTGCTCTGATTGGTCGGCTGGACCAGTGTGTTGTGATTAGTTAACCACTTCAAGAATGTACAGAAATGTCACCCTTACCATAAACACGAGTTTCAACACACTACTAACACAACTCAACCAGACCTTGTCCCACTTTTTTTTGCATATGCCTTGAGCGGGAATTATTTAAATGAGGAATATTGTGATGTTCATTCCAGGAAGAAAAATTTAAGACTACAAATCGAGGCGTTTCAGGGAGTTCAGAAACAGTGCGCACTGATATAGAGAATAACTCCATTTGCAGTGACTTTGTGCTTTGTAACTTTGCAGACATTTTTCATGTTTAAACAGTTAAACATATTTTGACACATTTTTCTTAACCGCATGTGTAAAATCTTAAGAAAAAAAAAAAGTACACTTAAAGTGTACCTTTAAGCTCTGCTTGACAAGCACAGTTTTCCTCCAGTTATTTTCCATCTGTTCGCTCTCAATTCCTGCTTTTTTTTTTTCTTTCTTTATTTCCTCAGGCATTTTCACAGTGGGGTCAGGGTTGGGGTGAGCAGTAAAGGTGGCATTGACCCACCTCACTGAGGTAGAGGAGGGAAGTGTATCAATGAGGCCAGCTTGAAACGCAGAGAGAAACCGAGGCATGGTGCATGTGTTTTCAAGGTTAAATACGCTTAAACCATCACATGTAACCTGCCCTGCCTCCTTCAAATTTAATGATAGATCAAAGACAGACATGCAGATCATTTGTTTAAATAAAGAAATTATATATTTTAATCTTAGAACAAATCCTTAGAAACATGCTGGACATGGAACCACATTTACAATGTATCTAAGTTTTGTAATGTGAGATGTGTACAGTGCTGTGAAAAAGTGTTTGTCCCTATCCTGATTTCTTTTGCTTTCTTTTGCTCATACTAAATTGTTTCCGAAATGAAAGCAAAATCTAACGTAAAACAAAGGCAACATAATTTTTAAATGGTAATGTTATTTATTGAAGCAAAAAAGCCAATACCAACTGGGCCTGTATTTGTCCATTTGTAAATGTATTTGTCCCTGTAGTTACTAAAGCCGTTTTTCCCTACTGGAATTACCTGGAACTATTTGTCCCAGGAACTTTTGACCTGTTGCTGCCTGCGTTTCCATTGCGGTCTAAAGTACAATGAAGATTAAGTCCGGTGATTGTAGGACTGCGTGTGACTTTCCAGACTTTTAAAAATGGTGGTTAAAATAAAATGCTGCGTAGAGTCTACCAATCAAAATGCTGCATGAACTCAACCAATCAGCATGTTCGGCGCCCAGGTCCCACCCCCAAAAGTTCCTGAAATTACTACCTCGTGAGCAGGGACTTTCTGAGGTGGAAATTTTTACCCGGAACTTCGAGTTCCACACACCGAGTACCAGTTCCTAGTTCCTGGGGAAACTTCCTGCAATGGAAACGCGACTTAATTCCACTGCAATTATAATCGGGTTCCGCTGGACTGGACATGACCAGCCCTGTTCAATTTTTTTTTATGTTGCATTTTTGACTCTAAAGTTTTGATGTCTCATAGAAGAACAGATATGATCTCCATATCAATATATCTTGCAAATGTGTGTTAGAATAGATCGGTTTTAAAATGTTGAACAAAATGATAAAAGGTCATGTAAAATATACAGCAGCTCAATGCCGCATTGACAAGGGGTGCCTATAAAGCAAACTTAAGCGCAACTTTACAGAACCGGCTCATGAATATTAATGAGATTACATGAGAGGCCAGTCCAGGTTATGTGGCAGCATCTGCAAGATTCAATTAATATTCATGAGCTCAGCCATCATTTATCGTGACATCACAATGCAACATCCTGCTATTTTTTTTTTTCTTTTTTCTTTTGGATAACATGGATTGATGAAGCGTGCACACTAAGGGAAGCAGATTGGGTACATTTTGATTTCTTGTTGCCATCTAGCATTAATTACATTGTCATTTTGCATTAAACTTCCATTGTTAAAATGACACTTCGGGCTTTTCCGATAACACTGAATAATATGTTCCTGATTAATTGTTAATGAATACATTCATTGACATTATCCAGTGAACAGACACGTGTTGCATGTTCGGCGGACCAGAGCAAGTTGATTAGATGAGGGGGTTTGTCCACTCATATGAGGCTAAAGGCTGAGAAAAGAGTCTCAACTTCTCCTGTGCTCCTTTATCAGGTCCTTCCTGTAATTGCACGTTTGGCACAAAGACTCACTCCTCAAGATCAATTAGAGGTGCACAAAGAGCTCAGGCCAGAAAGAAAGAGATGTGGGTGAATGAAATGAAGGAGAGAGAGAGAAAGAGATGTGAAGACAAAAAGGAAAGTCATGCTAATGTCTGACTGATGTTCTGAAGCATCTGCATCTCACATCCCCTCCATTAGTGAGATGGGTTCTGTTGAGAGGTGAAGGGGGAACACTTGGCTGTGAATAACCCCATGTCGGATGCGTTCCTAGAAAAGAGACTTAATCATGAACACTTTTTTTCTTTTTCTTTTTTTTTTTTGCTTAGTTTTCACTCATCTTAAGGCTCCTTTTTCTTCTCTCGAGTCATTCTTTCTTGAGTCTTTTTTTTATCCCCTACAAACAAACAAGTACTCTGTCAGTACTATAGTACAGTGATTGTGTCAGTTGGTAATACTTTGGTACTTGGTAGTACAGTTTGTAGTACACTTGTAGTACAGTTTTGGTCCGCTAATCAGAGTGAAAACGGAATTTACTGTTATAAAGTTTGGGGTCACTAAGATTTTGTTAGTTTAGGGTCCAATTCTCTCTATTAAACGGATAGTTCACCCAAAAATGAAAATTTTGTCATTTACTCACTCAAGTTGTTCCAAAACTGTAAAGAAACAATATGCTAATTAGCAAATTGCTGCTATAAAGTTTGGGGTCAGACAGATTTTTTGGTAACATTTAGTTTAGGGTCCAATTCTCACTATTAAAGGGATAGTTCATTTACTTATACTCAAGTTGTTCCAAACCTGTATGAGTTTCTTTCTTCTGTTGAACACAAAAATAGATATTTTGAACCAGACAGTTGACGGTAGCCATTGACTTCCATAGTAGGAAAAAAAAAAATACTATGGAAGTCAGTGGCTACCGTCAAGTGTCTGGTTACGGACATTCTTCAAAATATCTATTTTTGTGTTCAGCTGAACAAAGAAACTCATACAGGTTTGGAACAACTTGAGGGTGAGTAAATGATGACAATTTTCATTTTTGGGTGAACTATCCCTTTAACTAGTTGCTTATTAGCATACATATTACTAGGATATTGGCTGTTTATTAGTTATAGTTATTAGTTAGTTAAAGCACATATTAATGCCTTATTCTGCATGACATTATTCTACATCCCTTAATCCTACCCAATACATAAACTTAACAACTATCTTACTAACTATTAATAAGCAGTAATTAAGAGTTTGAGACAAAAGTTGTAGTTAATAGTTAAAAGTGAGAACTGAACCCTAAAGTGTTACCAATTTTTTTTTTTTTTTTTTTTAAAGAAATAGTTTTATTCAGCAAAGACACAATAAATTGATCAAAAGTAAAGACATTCATAATGTTAAAAATATTTTATATAAAATATTTCAAATAAATGCTGTTCTTCAAAGAAACAAAAATATTAAGCAGCACAACTGTTTTCAACATTGATAATAAGAAATGTTACTCGAGCACTAAATCAGCATATTAGAATGATTTCTGAAAGATCATGTGACACTGAAGACTAATTTGAAAACTCTAATTAAATTATTATAAATATATTGTAAATTGTAATGATATTTTTTAATATTTTTTTAGCAAAAATATTTTAGATAAGATACACAACTACAAAGTTACTGTTTTCTTGGTATTTTTTTTAATTTCCTTTTAAAAACAACATGTCTTAACAGTATTCTTTTTATAATTTTTTCATACAATACAAAAGGCCTCTACATCTACATCTACATCTGTTTTACTTTTAAGTAAAATTTTAGAAAAATAATATTTAAGTGAGGTTTTGAATCTCGCACTTAAAGCAAGAAACATGGACCAACACATCTCATAATTTTAACAACAGATAATTTGAACTCCTAGAATCACTTCTAGTTCTTGCAATTTCTTTGTCTTAATAAAATCCAACTTTTACCTCCTTCCTCATTCTCCTCCACTTTTCCCCCTCTCTTCTTACTTCAAGAGGGACCAACAGAAACAAAGTAAACAAAGCTATTTATAACCGCTCAGTGCCTCTCAAGTGGCTGAATGTACCACACTGTACACAACACAAGTAGAGGGGGATGCTGGAGAGAGAAGAGGACGAATGAGGAACGGAGAGAGGGAATGGGTGGTGTCTTCTTTAGATATGTTGGGAATAACTAACACAACCTAATTCCCAAACCAATAAATTAGGTGGATGGTAAAACTACATTAGGAGCTCTGTGTGTAGGCGCTTGACTGTAGCTGAATAATTTAACGAATAATATGTGTTGTTTTAAAACTCTTATTACTCATCATGAAAGTAAACAGTTCTTTTTATTTCTGGCTAAAGGAATGTGCAGTCATCTGAGCAGTAGCTAAGCAGCAGCAAATCCGGTTCAGATCCAGTCTGCGTCATGACCTCATAACTTTTACTCCTCCCGCATAATGTCTTTGTGTTTTTTCTGCTTTTCTAACCAAGAAAGACATAAGAATCCTCATGCAGATGTTGTCTATACAGCAACCATTTATATTGACCCTGTCTGTCAGTGTCCAAAAAATGCAAAAAGGACCATAAAATCGTAAAAGTGGCTCATATGACTATTCTCTAGTATTATTTATAATGTATTATTTTGAATTAGCTTTTTTTTTTTATATCAGTTTAAATATTTCTATTTAGCTTTAATTTATTCAGTTGTAGTTTATCTTTTTAGTACTTAAATATATTTATTTCTAATTTCTTTCAGTTTTTTAAGTTTAAGTTTTACATCTAATATTTATATTAGTAATAATAGTTTTAGTTAGACTGAAATTTGAATCATTATTTGTTGAAAATCTTCCTCTTCATAGCTCTAAAATCTCTTTTATGTTCCTCTTCAAAAATGGCCAGGTTTGATATCATTGGTTCTCAAAATATGGTGAACAATGACTTAAGGGGTTAGTTTACCCAAAAATCAAAATTCTGTCATTAATTACACACCCTCATGTCGTTCTAAACCCATAAGACTTTCGTTCATCTTCGGGAACCCAAATGAAGATCTAAATCTGAGAGCTTTCTGCCGCTCCATAGACAGCTATGCGACTACCACTTTGACGCTTCAAAATGTTCATAAAGAGATCGTAAAACTAATCCATATTAATTGAGCGGTTTAGTCCAAATTTTCTGAAGAGACTCGATCACTTTAAATGATGAACAGATTGAATTTAGGCTTTTATTCACATATAAACATTGTTCAGCAAACATAAACAGAAGCTCAATCGAATCTGCTTGACCCGTGAGAACATACCTCTTGCGGAAGCTCAAACATGCCGCGTAACACATTGGTTCTCGCACGTCATGCTAACATGCTTGAGCTTCCGTTGATTTACCACAATTATCGATTTACCATCGATTATTTTGAGGAAAATCTTGGACTAAATCGCTCAAATCATATGGATTAGTTTTACGATCTCTTTATGAACTTTTTGAAGTGTCAAAGTTTCAGTTGCGTAGCCGCCTATGGAGGGACAAAAAGCTCACAGATTTCATCAAAAAGATCTTCATTTGTGTTCAGAAGATGAACAAAAGTCTTACGGGTTTGAAACAACATGAGGGTGAGTACTTAATGACAGAATTTTCATTTCTGAGTGAACTATTCCTTTAAATTTCAGTCTGTTTCTCAGAAATTCTACTAAGCTATTTTGTGACTTCAAAAGACTCTAAATTTAGCGCATATGGCACATACTTTTGTGACACTTTCATGTTGTTTTTTCATAAACTGCTGTTGTAAGGGGGGAAAAATGTGTGAAGATTTAATAAAGTCCATTTAGTTTTTTTTAAAGCAGGTTTGTGAAGTCATAAAGCCCACAGCCGGCAAACCACAGATGACTGTGGCGAAGAAAAAACTCCTTAAGATGTTCAGGCATGAAGACAAAAAGTCTTAAAAGGAACCACACTTATATGCTTGCATGAGCAACACAAGGGTCAATAAATGATGGCAGAATTTTTCATTTTGGATGAACGACTGCTTCAAATCTCAAGACTGGTAACTGGAAGGTTGCTGGTTCAATCCCTGTAAGGAGCAAACCTCGAGCAATAATTATTTTGCCCTTTGAGAAATCCACTTAACCCCAGGGGTTGTCTCTCTAATAAGTGTGCTGTATGTCACTTTGGATAATCATCTTCTTAATGACTGCTTACTTATTGAAGCATGTGCATTCTGCTCTGTATCTGCTCTTGATCCTCAGGCGGAGTCAGAGGGATTCTCCCATTTCCACCTCTACGTGTGTGCCGCCTTCCTCATCAAATGGCGTAAAGAGATCCTCTCCATGGCGGACTTTCAGGTACCGTCATGTTTCCGCGTGTCGTGCATGTCACAGCCGCTGGGCTCCTTGAATAAGCATGCGTCCTTTTACATGTGACCATCTGCATGTGTGGCAAGCGCTTCCCACACATGCATGCATCACTTGAAAGCGTCCCGGCCGTCACTTATCCCAAGACTATCGGAATAATTGGCCCTCCAGTGGAGCAGCCTCTGCTGTAACTGAATTTCACAGGCCAGAGGATTCACCACACCTCAGCGACCACAAAACAAGAACGTTCTGTTATTCGCCCCCATTCTCGCTCTTTTTCGAAGTATCTCCACGCATCAGCTCCGTCTCTGATTCTCTCGTTTATTATTTGCCTCATTGTCAGGTCGGGTAGTGAAGGGTTTGATGAACAGCTATTTGAGCAGGAGTTTATACTCAGGCTGTCAGTGGATTAAAATAATCACATTTAATCATCTATGGACTGATGATCATGTTCACAAATTTGCTCATTTGATTGTTAAAAACTAATAATAATAATAATAATAATAATAAAATGTTTATTATTTTTTTTGTCGAGGAAATCTGTGGAAGTGATCATGTGAAATTTCTTAAAACATTTAAGACTAAAATTATGAATATTAATTCAAATGAAATATAGTAATAATAATACATTTGTATTAATATATTTTATTTTATTAAGATAAATAGTTTAGTCTAAAATATTTTAAGAATTTTCTTAATAATCATATTATTTTATTCTAAATTATTAAGAATCTTATTTTTAAACAATATTTTATTAAATATTTTAATGTTTTTGTTAAATATTCTTATATTTTATATTTGATATTTTTTATTATATTTTTTATGTGAATTTTCAACATCCTAAAACTTTTATTTATTTATTTTTTTTTTAAGTTTAAATTAGATTCTGCATCCCAAATTTTCACTGTAGTATTAGATTTTTGCACCCCACTCAATATATTTTTTCTTCTCACCAAACATCAAAGATGTTGATGTTGCTACAGTCTTCTGGTGTTTTAACCGTACATAAGAGCACATTGAGGGTGAGTTTCACTTGTAGGTGATATTTCAGACTTGTTGAGCTTTGATAGTTATTAATTTACTCCATACAAAGACTGCAAATGTCCCATCTGGATTTGATTTATAAATAAATTGCTGAGGTGTTTCTTCATTATTTACAGATAAATGAGCTTCTGTTTACAGGATTGTTGTGCCTGAGAATTGAACAAAGACACCTGTGCTTTTGCAAAGTGTTTATAAATCATGCAGAACTAAATTAAACTATTGTTGGTGTCGTTTTAAGTAAATTTAACCATGTTAAACATCTTTAATCAGTCTCTTAATGGATTAGTTTCAATTAAATTGAAAATTACCCCAAGCTTTACTCACCCTCAAGTCATCCTTTCTGATGAACACAGAGAAATATTAATTAATATCCTGACACATCTGAGCTTTATAATGGCAGTGAGCGGGATCAGTGAGTATGAGCTGAAGAAAGTGCCTCCATCCACATCCATCCATCATAAACGTGTGCTCCACATGGCCCAGGGGGGTTAATAAAGGCCTTCTGAAGCAAAGCGATGCGTTTTGTGTAAAAAACAAAAAAAATCCATATTTAACAAGTTATGAAGTAAAATATCTAGCTTCCGCCAGACCGCCTTCCGTATTCTACTTAAGAAGAAAGTGTAAAACTCTCGCAGTTCAAAATGCTTACGCTACATCCTACGCCTTCCCTATTCAACTTATGTAAAAAACTTAACTGATGTGACGCCAGTTTACACTTTCTTCGTAAGTTGAATACGGAAGGCGGTCTGGCAGAAGCTAGATATTTTACTTCATAACTTTGTTGTTTGTTTTTTTTTACACAAAAGTATCGCTTTGCTTCAGAAGGCCTTTATTAACCCCCTGGAGCCGTTTGGAGTATGTTTATGATAGATGGATGTGGATGGAGGCACTTTCTTCAGCTCATACTCATTGAACCCTAGCACTGCCATTATAAAGCTCGGATGCGTCAGGATATTTATTATTTCTCCGATTGTGTTCATCAGAAAGAAGAAAGTCATATACACCTAGCATGGCTTGAGGGTGACTGAGTAAAGCTTGGGGTAATTTTCATTTGAAAGTGAACTAATCCTTTAAGTTAACTTAGGCTGTGTCCAAAATCGCCCCCTATACCCTTAAATAGGGCACTATTTGAGGGGACAGCAATTTGTAGTGGTGTCCAAAACCATAGTGGACATTATCAAGTGCACTCATTCAATCCCACAATGCACCGCAATAACAAGTGTACAACCGATGTGCACAGTGCACTACGAGAGTCGCATGCCGAATGAATTCCCGCAACTGACCAGAAGATGGCGTCCGCAGCTGAATCATCCTTCCATCCGTTTTCCAAACTGCTGGTTCAATGTGGCTACAGTGTAATATCTTACTGGTATAAATTCCCTTTTAATTGATTATTACATTGTTTAATTAAGGTTTATACATAGTTTCCATGACAGAGTTCAAGATTCTTTTCATCTTACTACTGGAGCTGCCAGAATTCACTCACTCGTTTTCATTCACTCCCTCAAGTGGACTGTATTATGGCTCATTTCCACTGAGCGGTACGGTTGAGTACAGTACAGTACGGTACGATTCGGAATGGTAAACCCTGATAAGGCTTGTGTTTCCACCACCAACAGTACCCTTACTTGATAGGCGTGGTGTATGCCGGAAAGTAGTGATCGACGTCATTCTCGCGCGAAGAAGAAAGCAACACCGTAAACAACAATGGATACAGCAGATCTTGTTCTTGCTTCTCGGCATGTGGCTGTCTGTCACAAGAAGAAAACAAGCTTTGCTTGCTGCGTGCCGACATTAGGCGTTTCACAATACCAAGTAGTGAGATTCAGGTGATCACTGGACGCTCAGTGCTAATGTACCCAGCCGAGAACAGCTGTACCTCGGCTAGTCCTTCTGACATTTGCCGCTGGCTCAGATGTCTCAATAGTGGTTAAACATGAGATATCATTCATCTTGTGTATATCTAACGGGCAATCTTTGGTCTCATGAATTTATAATTTGTTCCCGGGCAAGTCGTTTTAGCTGAGGGCAACGTGAAGTTTCGTAACTTTACCGTTGTTACTAGAGCGCCGACTTGACTTGACTGAATTGTTTGCTTGTCTTTATTTCTTATTGTATAGCTTTTTATACTTTATACTTTTACTTTTATAATGGCTATTATTGATAATTAAAACCGACTTTTAACAAAAAAGAGACAGGGTTGTTTTGTCTTACTTCATTTTATTATAGGCTACATATACAGTGAAGATAATCAGAGTGATGTATATGTGCAATCATATGCACATATAGCCTGAACCACACATTAATAGGTTTCATATTATTTTTTACAATGAAAACGAAAATAGGCAGGGTTGTTTTATATTTTGTTTTGTTATATAGCCTACATGAAGTGAAGATAATCAATGCACGCATTGCCTGAACCGCATTTGTGTGGTGCCTCTTGTGTTGTCATTCCCCTTGTAGCACACACAAGTGACGACTCTCTATCAACTAATCAACGTTCTGCAGTGAGTGTAGCTCCACCCTTTTGGGACTGGTACTCTTGGTACTATTGTGCTTGGTACCCCAACGGAAGAGTCCCAAAAAAGTGGTATGGTACGGTTCGGAGTTAGGATACCATTCACAACTTTTGACAATGGAAACGGCAAAAATTTGCGTACTGTACTGAACCCTACCGCTCGGTGGAAACGAGCCATTAGTGAACTAATGTAGGGAATAGTGAATGAGGGTATAGGGAGCGATTTTCAACACAGCCTTAGTTTACATTCAAGCTCACACATGTGATATAATGCCAGACTATTCGGTCAATATATATATAGGCTGTTGTGATGAGCACAATTTTTTTTTATCCCAAAGCTCAAAGGCAGTTAGCAACTTGAAAATCAATGTTTTTCAGCATGTATGCTACTGCACTAAAATTCCCAGACCGAAGAACCCGAGATCTGATCTTACACAGAGTGAAGCTGATTACGATAGATCTGTTCTTGTGCACTTACAGCAGCTGTAGGTGGTGGAATGCCCACACACACACTCACACACACACACACACACTCACACGCTAAACACACAAGCAGTGACCTAAGAGCAGCGCCAATCATGAATCACATTATCCTAACATTGTAATCATGCCGTGATTACAAGCATTTCCAGTTGAGAACCTTAAAAATGCATTTCAAAGAATAGGTAATAGCCAGGAAACAATATTTTTTTTTAAAGGTGGAAGGCTGCTATACCAGCAGATTGACAGAGCTCTTTAAAAGCCACTAAATGATCCAGTTTTATAAAATGTGTTATGTCTTTTCAGAGCCTGCTAATACTCCTGCAGAACCTTCCCACAATACACTGGGGTAACGAAGAAGTGGGTTTACTACTGGCAGAGGCCTACAGACTCAAATACATGTTTGCTGATGCTCCGAGCCACTACAAGAGATGAGAACCCATAACTGGACCACAGCGAGACTCCGCAAACCCAGACGATGATCTGACCTAACGACACTTCTTCACTCGGTTTAATCTGACACAGTGAAGTTAGAGCTCACCAATTTTCGCCAATGACGTCAAATTTGTGTCATCGTCTGTTACAATTCACAATCAAGAATGAGACGGAGTAAACAACCATGAACAAAACAGATATTTTGGAAAAAAAACTGCAATCTTGATGGTTGACAGTTCAATTTGCCTGCAGATGACTTCAGAAGATAACTGACAATGAGATGCCAAGAGCTGAGGAAAGAAAAACGCTTATGTGAGCGTATCAGAATAAAACAGAACGACATGACATTCTAGCAGTTTGTTTTTTCTGAAGGCTTCCCTGCATCTTCCTTCATTTGTTACCTCAGATGTGGAGAAACCATCTCTCGTTTTTATTTTGTGGCAGATCTTTTTTCCCCCCAGCCGATGTTCTCTTGTTTTGTGTTATTAGACCATAATGTGATCTCCTCGGACCTTTTGCTCATTGCAACATTGATTGTACCACACGCAGGTACACGGGTCGATTCCCGTCCGTAATCACTCAGAGACGGTGTTATTGAAGCCCTGCAATACATGAAACTATGGCAGCCGTAAGGGTCATTTCTCAAGAGACGCAGCCAAGCATTACGGATTCGAAGAATCAATATGCAACCTCCAGAAGATGTGTTTGGGTTTGTTTTCAGGTTTTTATGTTTATTAGAATCATAAGACTGTGAATTTTAACAATCAAACATGAGAATCTAATCTTTTAAAGTGGCTTTGTATGCAAATGAAGCTCTTGCACAATTATTTCTTAGAAAATGGGTACTTTTAGAGCTTTGGTATAAGCGTTCAACTACTACTGAGGTAACGTTTCAGCCACGACGGCATTGAAATATTAATGTTGCTTTATAAAGAATGAATCAGTGTGATATGAGGTCAGCCTATGAGACCACAGGACTAGAGTCATATTGAAAGAAACCTACTGACTTAAAGGGTTAGTTCACCCAAAAATTATAATTCTGTCATTAATTACTCACCCTCATGTCGTTCCAAATCTGTAAGACCTTGGTTCATCTTCAGAACACAAATTCAGATATTTTTGAAGAAATCCAAGAGGTTTTTTTTATTTTTTTATCCCCAATAGAAAGCAATGTAATTACAATTTCTTCTCTACCCTGAAATTGTTGAATAAAGTTATTTTTGTTTAGTTTTTGTGCACAAAAAGTATTCTCGTCGCTTCATAACATTAAGGTTGAACCACTGTAGTCACTTTAACTATTTTAACAATGTCTTTACTACTTTTCTGGACCTTGAATGACTGCAATTATGTTGCTTTCTTTTGGGGATTAAAAAAACAAAAAACTCTTGGATTTCCAATACAACATACTTATTTTTGATTTCATCAAAAATATCTTAATTTGTGTTCCAAAGATGAATGAAGGTCTAACGGGTTTGGAACAACATGGGAGTGAGTAATTAATTTTATTTTTGTGTGAACTAACACTTTAAAGAGACGGACTGAAGGGTTTTGGTTTTCACTGTGTGGTACTGAAGCGTGGATGGGTAATACCTGCCAGACACGCTTCAAGCAGCACAAATCATAATCTTAAATACTGCTGAAGAACAGTAGATGAAGTCTCAAACCACTGTGAAAAGGCATCTACCATTCGCACGTCCATTTAATCTCCCAGGGCAACCAAATTATGCAGATGTTTATGCTAATCAGATGTAGATGATCTGATTATCTCCCTTGTCCCTTTGAACCCTTGTTTCACCTCTCGGTATATTTATTACCTCCGGCTGATTCGTTTTGATTGGTGATTAATTATTCAAGTTCTGGATCTTTCCAAAGTAGATGTGTGATCTTTATAAATTGGCGTGTAATGCGAAATTATTTTCTCTGACTTATCAGAAGCAAATATTTTCATTAAAACTTTCAATCATTTCGTATAACTTGAACCAAAACCCTGCATGGATAATCTGAATAATAAATTAAATAAGTGTCTTTCTGCTTTAATTATTGAAGCAAATGGAGGGTATTGATTAGAGGAAGGTGTCAGAATCAGTTAAAAGTGATGCCGTTGAACTTCTAGCTCAGCGCTGTGGAGGATTTGGAGTTTGCTGATGTTAAACGCTTGAATAATGTACATTTTGTCGGCTCGCTGTCCTTATTCATCTGTCAGTGACATTTGAAACCACCTGCGCCGTACGGTCTTGCTGTTACAATCTAATTTTGATGAAGCATTTGCAGTGCTGCACTCTTATTTTGAAGTGAACTGGAATGTATTTCTTTTTCTTTAGGTTTATGTCTTTGCATAGTTTAATGAGCTGATATTCACTCCAGAGATAATTAGTTTGCTCGTCACCCCTTTAAAGTGCGCTAAAGAAGGGGTGACTTATTGTCGAGGGTTGAGATTGCTGACCCTGGTGAGGAGATGAGGCAGTAATTATTCATGAGACGCGTTGAGTGAACTTACAGATAAGTTCCCAGTTTTAGTCTTTTGAATGACATGAAAGTTTGAATTGATTGTAATAATGAATCTGTTGTTCTGTTAAAACTTGTTTAAGTCAACATGAAATCAAAATGGACACCACTTTCTTAATACGTATTGCTGGTCTTATTGTTCATTAGTGTACATTGAGATTTGGCCTTCATAGTCTTCATCACTGCCTCTGAAACACCTTTTCTTTTCTGCTGATGTCACTTAGGCTAATGGATCAAGTTAACCAATAACCATAAAGATGTTCTTGAGGGTGAATTTGACCATCAGACTCCATGTCCGGCTCTTAAAATGTGGGTGCTGGTCTTGTACAGAGACTTATCACCCTTTCTCAATGCCTAATCAAAAGTGAAACATGTTATATCTTGCTCTAGTTACTCAAAAAAGTATTTCTTAACCAGTTATTGCTGAGCCAAGTACTGTACACTACAGTTCAAACATTTGTTTTTAATGTTTTTGAAAGAAGTCTCTTATGCTCACAAAGGCTGCATTTATTTGATCAGAAATATAGTAAAATCAGTAATATTGTGAAATATTATTATAATTTACAAACTTGTTTCTATTTTTCAATTGCAATTAATTCCTGTAATGGCAACGCTGAATTTTCAGCATCATTACTTCAGTCTTCAGTGTCACATGATCCTTCAGAAATCATTCTAATATGCTGATCTGGTGATCAATAAACATTTATTTTCAGGGCTTGACATTAACTTTTTTGCTCACGAAAGTTACTAGCCACTCAGCATTTTCACTGGCCACAATTTTGACATCAATACCACGAGGAAAACCTGCCATTTAGATATTTTTAATAGTATCTCAAAATTTGGCATCAGGTATATTAGGCTGCTGTCACTTTAAGACCTGATGCACGGATCCATTACTGTTAAACATGCCTTTTCTTTCTCAACTGTTTATGTTCACTTAAAACATGACTGACTGTGTTTGCGCGAATACTCACCAAGACCGGCCTTTTGACATTATTTTGTGTGTATTTGACTGTTTAATCACAATAAGCAGCGAAAAAACACTCAATTTAGTGCTGAGAGGTGGCTTTATGTGCGCGTACTTTGGGAGTGAGAAAAAATCTACAGGAATAAGTAAAATTATGTGCAGTATGCATAAATTCAAGCCCTGTTACACCAACAATATTCATCCGGAGCAAATGAAATGAGTGAGTGAGGGGAGGCGGGTTTGTGTGTCAACTTATGTGTCGATATGTACCGAAAAATCTATATTTTTTACAACACTACATTGCACTTAGTTTAGTACTTTAGATGCTTAAAAGACTACAATTAAAAAATGTATATATTATATATAAAATTTAACCTGCCAAAGTGGTTAGTAGGAGTGACTGCGTTACACGCCAATGCTGAAATCCACCTGCATTTGGTGGGTTGGTGGGTGTTAATGTCAAACCCTGTTTATTATTATCTTTGTTGAAAACCGTTTTGCTGCTTAAGATTTTTGTGAAAGCCATGATACATTTTTTTTCAGGATTCGTTGATGAATAGAAAAAGTTCAAAAGAACAGCATTTATTTGAAATCTAAATCTTTTGTAACATAAAAAATCTCTTCATTTTTGATCAATTTAATGCATCTTTGTACACTTTAAAAGCAATTTTCTTTCATTTCAATTAGAGAACCTATAAAGCTCTCAGCCAATACAATGGCTTTATTGAGGAAGGAGGATATGATTCTGCAGTGGTTCAGGATCTCGCATGATGATGCAGATGGTGTTTCAGGGGCACAGTAGTACTTCACGATCCACTGAAAACTCGCATTCAGCTTCATTCTGGTACAGTTCTAATGATTACTTTCCATCATCCAATCAATTCCTGATAGATAAAATATTAAAGTCCCACCTTGCATTTTGTTCTGGAATATTCTGTTCCACTTAAATTGATTGCAAATGCCATTTCATGTTGACTTTTACACTTTTGGGCATCTTTCATCATGAATGTTTTAAACAGTTTGGATTTCTCAGACACATCTTGATTGTATTACATTGCCTTTTCCTGCATGTGCATTCATACCTTGTTTTCTGATATACACATTAAACCACAGGTTTTTGATTATTTCATCTGCCTATGGTACAAACGATGAGTATTTTCATATTGTGAATCTTAGGCCCTGTTCACACTGGTATTAAGAAGCATTTTTCGACCAATTCCAGAGGTAGTCGAAAACTCGATTCGATTGCTTTCGTAGATGCTCATGTGGTCGAATGCGTTCAAACAGACACAAAAGACCGCCTACTCTCTCGCCTTCTGACCTGTGTAAACATTATGGGAAGCTAGCCAGATGGGATTTAAACTTTGTCGGCTGAAGACCCAAGTTTGGTTTAAAGATGAAAAAGTTACCAAGCACAATGTTCTCTCACCATTCACACACAAAGCTGATGCTCTCCGTATGTTTTTCTGTTATCGTCTTTCGGATTCAACTTATTTTGTCCATTACATCGAAAGATCTGAAAAAGCCCATACATTTACCCACCCATAGCCCCTCCCTTTAAAGAAATCAGGTCAGAAGTGAACAAAAAAGACGGATTAAAACATCAGGTGTAAACGGGAATGTGTCTACCTCGTCTACTTGTGATCTGATCAACCAAAACGCATCTTAATACCAGGTGGAAACAGGTCCTTACTCATGTTGCTCATGATTTCATATAATTGTTTTGTTGTTGTTGTTGGTGTTGTTTTTACTTTGTTCTGGCCTTTTAATTTTGAGCGAGTCGACTGTGGTTGGTAGACTTGATGTTTTTTCCTTTGTTTTCATTTCGTTCCCTTTTTTTAAAGAAAAGGTGTGCGCCCTGCCGGTACGGCCGCCATGTCTATTTATAGACATGTCCTCTATGTCTTAAGTTATTTGTCTCCTTCCAGTGACTTGTCCTGGGATTTCCTGCCTTTTCCTTCTCTCCATTTTGGGCTCTCTGCTTGGCATCATTCCTCCTTTCATTTATCCATTCTATCCATCGGGGCTGTGTTTGAAAGATATGCTTTGGTTCTTTTTTTGATTTATTCAAAATGTACTCTATAATTTTAGGATCAAATATTTGCCTTCGGTCTGCAAATAGAAATGGTGCTTCTCCTTGTATTAGTCATTCTACTGGAGAGACTGTTTTTTTTTTTTTTTTTTCCTTCTTTTTTTTTCAGTTTTATGATAATGTAGATGTGGAAGAACAGTACTGTGGTTTATGCGGCTCATAGCGTCATGATTGTGTTCACAGTTTGCAATGCAAATGAGTCTCTGTAGCAGCTTCATGGTGCGTCCTGATGCCAGATCTCTGTTGTTCTTTTATTTGTGTTGTTTTCCCCTCTGCGTAAAATGCCAAAATCCTCGAGTCATTGGGTTCTTCTTGCTTAATCAGTGCTTTTGTAGTCCACGCTGCTTTTAGCCTTAAAGAAAAGAGGAAACGTGGGAGTTTTCTGCTGTATGTTTGATTTTTGGATTCTATTAAACTGTTGCTACTCTGTTTTAATTTCATTATTGTGTGTGTGCGCGCATGTGAAGAATGACCGTGTCCTCTTGATGAGTCCAGGCAGCTGACGCTCGGAAGCGCCCTGTGGAAATGTCAGCTGTAATTAGCGCTTGTTAAGCAAATGGCAGGGTTAATGACCTCGTCGTCTCCCTGCCCACAGCCACAGTCTGTTGACTGTTGACTGACTGCGACCGAACCGGCATTAAACATTTATTATTCAATTTGACCGTTCCGTCCAAGGTGTTGATGGCCATTCCAGGATGCTGTGAATTTCGGGGGGAATTATGGGACATTATAACAGCTAATTGAGCCGTTTGGAGTTTATTTTTAGCCACCCTGTCAAACATCAGGACACTTACGGGGGAAAGAAACCAAAGGACAAAAGGTGATTTCACAGACACGCCGATATTGGGTGACAAGTAAGTCCATAGAGAGAGTGTACTGAGAGAGAGTATACTGACGGACTGGCAGGGAAAGTGTTTTGGGCCTCTGCGGTGCACTGTCCTCATGAGAAATGACGAGGGAAGATTTTTAAATGAGTCATTTTGAATTATGTGAAATGTTTGGCCTTTACATGTCAGCAGCTTTCTGCTTTAGGGGGATCTATGTTGGAGCGTACCGAAGGTAACGGCACGCAACCAACGGGGCACAGCTTTTGTTAAAGGGGTGGTTTTTTAGGCAGTAACGCTTTTAACTGTGGTAAAAGCACTGGGATGCACAGCCTTTAATGGCGTATTGCTTTTATAAAAGGGTAGAATAAAAGAAAAAAATGCAAATGTGCAATAAATAATTGCATTTATTATAAATAACAACATTATGATTTTGTAATGTGTGTCATTATCCTCACTGCTGGCTAATTACAGCAACATAAAGATTGGTTTTCACAGGGGTTTTAGGGGGGAGTCAACCTACAGTGTATGAATGGCTTACTAATAATAATTGAATGGCTCTCTGCAATACTTGATTCTGATTGGTCAGTTGCAGCAATCTCTCATTAAAAAAAATATGTATTTCTGACTGCTTATCCAGCTACCAATGTCCTTTTTATGTTTCTCTTGTATCACAAGGAACAAGAAACTGGTAAGTGACACAAAGACTTGGATGTGAAAGAACTTTGAAAAGAGAGTAACTTTTTCAAATTATTAATAATAATATCTAAATTAATATTGTTGTTTTGTTGTTTCTAGGCCAAATTTCTCCATACATCAATAAACTATTCTTTTAAAGATATGTATATTAAGCTATAATTTATTTGGTACCAGTATAGACCTTATGCAGCCCCGCCCCTTTTCAGCGCTGCGCTCGTTGTCTCTTGACTCCCGTTTTGTATTTCCACAGCGGTCTTACGTATTTATTAATGAACTGCTCGTTCTTCCCGGTCTACTGACATTTATTAGGACATCTACTTTAAACATTACAATGCTCACGATAACTTTCATTAACTCTACAACAAGTAAATCCACTTCACCAGCTAATTATTCTTTGACAGCGATGCCATAGAAATATACAGAGCTACCGCAAAAACGGAAGTTCAAAGACAATATTACAAAGATGGCGGCGCGGTTAAAGACGCACGGCTAAAGTAGGCTAAACACGGCTAAACTATTTTACGATTTAATCAGTAAAATAGATTAGCAACTTAAAAGCTACGTGACATTTCTCACCAGCGAGGTAATAACGGTGCGGTTCGTGAGGTAGATAAACTTACAGTTTCGCTGTTAGTAGAGACTGCTTCCGAACACTGTTGTTGATGGATGCACAAACTCAGGTACGTTAGGCTAATTCACGTGCTCGTGCTCTCTCTCTCTCTCTCTCTCTCTCTCTCTCTCTCTCTCTCATAACTGCGGTAATAGCGTTTTGGAATTAGCAACAGAGGCGTGTGATGAGATGTGTAAGAAATTAGTCCCACACAGGACAAAAACATGTCTTGAAATGCAACATCTGAACAGTGTTGGTGTGGCCGCATTACCACCTCGGGTGTGCTGTGCGTTATTTTCTAATAATTCAACGGCCCGTCGTCAATTATTCCTTACTTAGGTCATGTTAAATAATGAAACTTAATTGTTAAGTGTTACCTATTATTTTTTATCTTTGTAGCACACTGAGGTAGTATTATAACATCTAATAATATTGTAATTAATATTAATATTGTAATTTTATTGTTGCTAGTCCAATTGTTTTTCATGCTTTATTTATTTATCCACCTATTTCACAGGATATGATAATGTACAGTCAGCCAGGTATTTTTGCCAATAAACCCATTTAGGCTGATACATTATGATCATCCTGTTTGTTTTGTGATAATGACCAGCTGACTTTACATTATGACACGACTAGTTACTAAGCAAAATAAAAATGGACATAAAATATTACATTTTCTTTCTCTGTATAGTACTATATACTACTACTACTGCTTAAAATTAACTTAAAGTTACCTTAAAAATTACAAAATTACATTAATACATTAACATACAAAAATAAATAAAATTTTAAAATTTAAATGTGTCCTTTTCATGTTTTTATTATGTAGTAGTTTATCTTTTATAAAATAAATAATTCACTCTGTTGTGCTTCCTTTATTCGTGACTATATTAACAATATAACACAGCCTCTCACTTCATTTTAGATTCCAGCTACACTCCCCCCCCAAGCATACTTTCTACTTCCTGTCACTCTCCATCTCTCCGTCTTTCCGCTTGGTTTGCTCTCATCCACAACCCTATTTGCAGGTGGACCATTGTGATCTGTCTAAATATTACTTCTCCTGCGTCCCCGGTGCTCCACGGCCCCCGGAGCTCCCATCCGTCAGGGCTGATGGAGGTGCGGGAGGCAGGAACGGCTCTCCCATGCAGAAGGCCTCAGTCTACGGCTGAAATATTGATCACAGCAACTCATGGAAGAGCTGCCACCCAAAGCCCGTGACAGCACTTGGGTCACTGTGACAAAGACGGAGGTGAGTGATTTTGTGTGATTAGGTATAGCCAGAGGCACTTGTGGCATTTCCAGTCTCAAGTGTGCTGAAAGGGATGGGGGGAGAAGAAAGAGAGTGTGAGACAGAGGAAGTGAATCTACTTCTAGGTCCTTTCAACCGGAGTGCCATTATTCAGGGAAGCTGATTCAGGAATTCAATAATGGATGGAGTGAGCTCTCTCTTTCTCTGTGGAAGAGTAAAAGCTGCAGCTGAAAGGTCATTGATGCTTCTCTTCCAGTCTCTCTCTATCCTCATTTCCTCCCGGTTCCCATCCAGTAGCTAATCAGTGACTGACAGTTCAACCCACGTTCTCTCTCTCTCTCTCTCTCTCTCTCTCTCTCTCTCTCTCTCTCTCTCTCTCTCTCTCTCTCTCTCTCTCTCTCTCTCTCTCCCCACCTGTGTTTGTCTCTTATCTGCAGATTGAGGGATAATGGTGTGATTGTTGCCTTTGAGTAGTCACTGAACATGTCTGAAGGAACAGAACATTAAGACGCTGTGCCATTAACGGAATAATGTCCTCTGTTCTTTACACAGTCTGAACAGAAGGTCAAGAAGTCTGAGTCGTCATGTTCCACGTGACCATGTTCTTGCTAGTGCTCGGAACATTTGGGAGGTTTACAGGTGGAGATCTGGTTTCGCATTCAAATGGCAAGAGCTGGCTGAAATCAGCAGTTGCCATCTGATCGGTTGACATCGGTTGCTTTCAGGAATTGGTACGGCTGCCTGTCCTACTTCGCAATATCATATGCATTGCGTTGATTCAAAGCATCTTATTCACATTTATTTGTTTTGCAGATGCTTTTATTCGAAGCAAATTACAAATGAGACAAAGTTAACTTTAGAAACATTTTTAGCACATCGCATGACAATGGATAAAAAACAAAATGCAGTTCTTTCAGGAAACAACAGCAGCTATGTTTCCATCCAAAGTTGCGAATTTAACTTGTTCACAAAATTACCAGTGTTGGGGGCAACGCATTACAAGTAACATGATTTACGTAATCGGATTACTTTTTTCAAGTAACTAGTAAAGTAACGCATTACTTTTTCAATTCATAACAAAATATCTAAGATACCTTTTCAAATAAGTAATGCAAGTTACTTTGTTTTCCCGTTTATTGACTGACAATTCTCCTGTCCCCATGTTGAGAGAAATAGGGTAAGGTGTTGTTGTGTGCGCTGTGTGCACTTGATGGTTATTGTAGTTCTAGACTAAATGTGAACATGCATTTACTCATCTCACTTGCACGAAAAACATTTCGTATTCTTCAAAATGAATAAAAACAGTGAAATGAAATCTCAGAATATTGCTCAAACCTTCAATAATTAAATATATTAAATTGCACAAATATACATTATGTATTTAATATCACTGTAATAACCAATTTCTTTGCTGCTTCAACCAATCTTCAATGATCTAATTCAACCATACCAATAAGCAAAAATGACTTTAGATTAGATTTATAAATAAGAGTGTTGAACTTCCTTCTCCTGTGTCCCATTCTTCTTTAATCCAGGATGGCAGCACAGCTGAAAGGTTTGTTTGAGCTGCGCCCTCTACTGTACAGGTGTAAATATGCATTTCCTTCAGACTGAGGCTTATTTCTTTCACTTTTGGTGTGAAAGACCTTAACATTTACCAAAAATAGAACTATTTTTGTTGTTATTAACAAACAAACAAACAAGCCCAGCCCAGCCCAGCCCAGGTGAGCAAAAGTAATGTAACTCATTACTTTTCATAAAAAGTAACTGAGTAAATCAGTTAGTTACTTTTTAAGGGAGTAACGGAATATTGTAATGCATTACTTTTAATAGTAACTTTCCCCAACACTGAAAATTAGAATGTTGCAGAAAATATTTGCGAATAAAGCACCATTTCCATTCCATGTGTTCAAGAAAACAAAATCTTCACTTCTTGGGAAACTGGTGCAAAATAAAAATAGAAGTTTTTGCAATCTGTGGCTTTTTCTTTTTCTTTTTTTTTTTGAACATCATAAATAACTTGCGCCTCAGAGCAAGCAGACGAAACGCAATAAACACTGTTATGTTATCTTGCATTCGGAGGCGGATTCCTGGTGTATAGGAACACATGTAGACGCTTCGGTGATGTCATTATACCCAAGCATTTTGATGACTTTGATGACTTTAACTTTAATGTCTTAAATTACTCAGACAACAATGCAGAATTTGCAAAATCTGGTCGTAAATATTGAGTTTACTGTCTTAAACTGAAATTAGACTTTAGATCTTTGTCAAAAGTGTTTGATGTATCAACCTGATAAATTGTAAATGCAACTCATTGTGTCTCTTAAATGTGTCCCTTAAAAACCTGACCGTTGTATAAAGCCAGGCAGTCTTATTGAAATTGACAATTTCCACCAGCTCTTGCCATTGTTGCGCTCAATTTGCATCAGACAGTCAGTGAACGGGTCCATGGCCAATTTTTGCTACAAAAAAATTCTATTTCAAATAAATGCTGTTCTTTTGAACTTTCTATTCATCAAAGAATCCAGAAAAAACTGCTTCACAGTTTCCACCAAAATACTAACTGTTTTCAACATTGATAATAATAATAAATGTTTCTTGAGCACCAAGGATCATGTGACACTGAAGACTGGAGTAATGATGCTGAAAATTCAGCTTTGCCATTAAATTGTAATAATATTTAGTTTTTGCTTTATTCTTAATCAAATAAATGCAGCCTTGGTAATCATAAGAGACTTCTTTCAAAAATATTAAAACATCTTACCGACTCCAAACATTTGTACAGTATTGTATATACGGTCAAAAGTCTGCTTACACATATCATGTAGGTGGAAATGACCTTCCATATTGATCTGAATGCCTCCACCCACACCCGTTTAATGACTTTTTGAGTCACCTTTGAGACTCCTGCAAGTCCTGTGTTGATTAGAAGTGTTATGAATCAAAATAAAATAATGTTTGCCCCTTTAACTCTGCAGATCTCATATCTCCAGAAGTCTCTGAGGCTGTGCCATTTGGAGGGTGTTATATAATGCACAAGTCAACCAACAAACATCAGACACACATTAGGCTTGAATAAATATCACCAACACAACTTCATGTTCACGAGCTCTGTGACGGGTCAGGACACGTGAAAGGTCATAGTTGGGTGTTTGTGTATTATATAAATATACAGTGAAACTGACAACTTTCTGCAGGTTCTTATGGATCTAGGATCATCCTTGAAGCATTATGTGTTTCTGCAAGTTTTTCTTTTCTTTGTTCCCACAGATGGATTGAGATATTTCACACTTATACCTCCTACACAATTCTCAGAGTTTGTAATCAACATATGTTGTGCACACCTTCAAAGACGTGCTAGTTTGCACATAAGAGTCAATCAACTTCTGAGCAACACAAAAATTGGTGAATGTGTGCCAAACATTGTAGCAGACAAAGATGGAATGAAATGGTTTCATTTGCATTAGCACGGATGGTGACTCGAGACATGTTGCACCATGTTTAACACCAGTGAAATATTGGGTTTCCATTGTCACTGAAGTTAAACTTGGGGCATTAAGTTTTCATGCTCCATATTTTAGTGTACACAGATGAGATTTCAGAGCTATGGTGTAGGAAAAAGTTTTTTTTTTTTTTTAGCTCAGCAGTAGAAAGAAAAGCTATATATATAGCTTTTTGTTCATTACTATTTTTTTAGTAATATTGTATGGCAGCTTTACAGCACATTTTTATATGAATAATTTTAGTGAAATGATTCTTTCATTTAAAGGGGTCATAAAATGACACTTTTACAATATGTAAAATAAGTCTCTGATGTCCCCAGAGTGTGTATGTGAAGTTTTAGTTCAAAATACCCTACAAATCATTCAGTGGTGTGCAGTGCTGTTCTGAAATGAGGAGGCACATTTTTTATTTGTGAATCAAATGTAAATTAATGTGCATTACTCTTAACATTGACACATCTTCCTTGTTAAATGAACATTACTTTACATCAAAAAAGAAAAAAACAAACAAATACAATTCTATTTTGTAATTTTACATTAACAATGTATTGTAATAAATGTTCTGTTTATCAAAACCAAGTCAATCTCATCAAGTTAGTGTTTTAAGCATTTCTACATTCATTCCAAAATAATAACTAAAGGCTGTAACAATTTAAACTATATATTTTATTTGTGTATTGATTGTTTTTCTATTTAATAGTCATCTTAGGCTATTTTGGATCATCAGTCATGCTCCGTAAACACCGTCTGGCACAGACACGAAGATGTATTTTTAATTTCACCTAACTGATTGCACTAAAAATCATGTTTTCAGTCCATTTCAAGTTTGATTTTGACATGACATAAAGCGGTGATATCTAACTGGATGATATGTTTACTTACTATCGCACAATTAGTTTTCCCATCGACGCCATCATTTGTTCATTCAAACTGACGCGCGGAACGTTCACGTAAACAAGAGGCGGGATTTATCGCACAAACCAATCATAACTAATTACATCCAATCATAGCGCGATGGAGACGTTGCCTCCTGTCACGTGACTCCCCCCCCCCATTCATTCTCAATTACCCCCGGCATGACTCCTGCTGTAACTTTGCCTGCGGGTGTCGCTGTTGGGCAGTGTTCCTTTAGAAATACGAGTGACTTGCGCTCTTTTTAATGTTGTAATTTGTAATATTTGTGTTGTTTTATATGTAATATGGATTATTTTGTCATCCTATTTTTTTGAGGAGGCACTGCCTCCCTTGCCTCCTCGGAGGAAACACCACTGAGATCAGTTTTTTTTATAGCATGTTAAATTTGTCACTTTTTTGAGGGTGAGCAAAAACGCTCCGTTTTTGTGTGTACCTTTAAATGCAAATGATCTGCTTCTCTCAAGAAGAGGGCGGAGTTTCAGGAGCTCCTGTTAGCAGCGCTGCAGCTCCGATTAACATTACCTCACGCAGACTCACTAAAAATGTTAGAAACTGTTCAGCCTTTTATGTTCAAAACGGAGTCAGACAATGATGGAGAGACTCAAGAAGAAGTGACAACATGTAGAATGCAACAGGACGTTTCTGAACGGTTAGTTGATGAATTTATGTAGCTGATGTAGAGTTAACTAACGTCATTAATTAGCATATTCTGTTATGATAATCTATAAATCGCTCATGTGGGAACTTGTAAAATGCCTACAGAGCCAGAGAATATATGCTGCATGAAGACAGAACAGGTATAGTTTATTTTAATTACGGTTATAACTTGTCATGTTGTCATCTTGCTTTTATGGCATGCTATTGCATACATTCTGTAATGCAATAACATGACCCCACCCCTTTGTTGCGTGTTCCCAGGGGCAGGGTTTATGTAAATTTTAGGGTTTGTGATGTCACTAACCCGGGAAGAAGCTTGTTGTATTCCCTACCAGCCATTTGTCCTTAAACAGAGAATTCTTTAAAAGAAAATATCTCCCTTTGCTTGGAACTTTGAGCGTCGTAACTTTGCAGATGTTGTTTGTGCTCTAACAGCAACAGTACACACTAACTAAAGTAAAAAAAGGGAAATCATAATAAACCACCCCTTTAAATGAGCCAGTTCATAAAGCAGTAACGTTTAGCATAGCTAGCTATGCTTTCAAAAGAATATGTCAGCTATACAGTATATCATAAATCTAAAAATGTTATAAAACATCCTTATCCTTAAAGCTGCTTTGAGTAAATGTGTCTGCAAAATGAATAAATCTGTGTTATTTTAGTGCTATTTATATACCATTGTAGTATTTATTAAAAAATGATTAGCTTTCATAGCTTTTTATATTTTAAGTTTGTTTTAGTTTGTCTTAGTAAAATTATGTATTTTTTAAGTATTTCTATTTAACTTACATTTTTAATATTTCAGTTTTAGTACTTTAGAACTTATTTTTTATTTCAATTAGTTTCCAAAGCAAAATTTCTAAGTTCTGTTTAAATGTTTTTATTTTATTTTATTTTGTTACATGTTATGTTATGTTATGACTGTTTTGTTTTTTGTTTTGTGTTTTGTTTTTTGTTTTGTTTTTTGCTTTGCTTTGCTTTCAATGTTTTTGGTTTCACTAAATGTTTTCATTCATGAGTAGCTTGTAGTTTGACAAGCTCAAATTTCAAAGTTTTTTCCCCAAACACTGCATGAAAGTAACAAGGACTGGATTGCAGCAACATGTGGGTGAGTAAATTACATAATATTCATTTTTCTTTTAACATAGTCCCATTTATTTGCATTCATGCACTGAAAAAGTGAATATTACTGCAGAACTGATTCTCCCATGCTATAATACTTATCTCTCTGATGGTCTATGACAGGTGCCAAACAGGCTTTATGAATGTGTAGTGAGGTTATGAATGCAGCCTGAAGTCATGATGAAGGGATTTAGATGGGTTTACAGCTTTAAACTTAATCCTAAATTGGAGGGTTTCCTTCCAAACCCCCACATGGCCCAAATCTCTCAATAAAACATGAGAGAGGCAGCAGAGAAGCCTGAATACATATTTAAACAGGCTATTGAATATAGAGAGAATGTGTCTTTGTGTTTAAATTTGTGTTTTAACAACTGCGCGTGCATGTGTGTGTTCATTTAGCAGCCTCATTGATGAGGCACTTCCTGTGATTTCTGTTTCCTGTGTTCTTTCCAGGCTTGCTTGAGTTTCAAACGCGGCCTGATTCAAATATTCCCTTTTTCTTCTTCAAAAACCCATAAAGTGCTGATAAATGGTTTGAAGAGAGAGACACTAAAAGCATGAAACTCCAGAGAAGAGACAGAACGGAGTGAGTGCGGTATCAGGTGTGTAAATATATATGTGTGTGTGTGTGTGTGTGTGTGTGGCCAGCCCTGTCAGTTGTGTTGGATAAATGATGTGACGGGTTAGAGTGTGCTGGAGTGTTTGAGAGGTGGATGAGTCTGTCACACTGATTGATTTTCTTTCTTCGAGCGGCGCAGGCGTCGATGGGGAATGCAAACAAGTGGCCATCTCACTCTCCACCATCTGCGCTCTGAAGACAGCTTTTCAGCGGCCACAAGCATTCTTCAAACGCTCTTTGGAGACCGGTTTGGAAAGTTTGTGCTGCTGATATCTCTCTGTTTTAAACTCTAAAGACTAAACTTTAAAGTCAAAACTTTTTTCAAAGGTTTTTAGAAGTTTGATCTCTTGCGCTTTTGTGAACTAAGGCCACATTCTACGCAAGTATGCAAACGTAGACGCCAGTTCTTGGTCCAGTGCATTGCAAGTGCTCATACTTGACATTACTGTAGTTGTGACGTTACTCCAGTACTCAAGGGGGTGCTAGAGTTACTTTCAAAAGTCTGTGCCATTAAACTAGATGAGTTATTACGTCAGAGTCTTTAGATAAACAAAGACAGTGCAGTCATGTTACTACTGTATGAGTGGGAGAAAGTGCAGTGCGCAATATGGCAGAATAAGCGCCGCCTTCTAAATAAAGTCAATTGGTAAAGTCATTGCGTCACTGCCAGTGCTTGAAATGGGCCCGTATGCACAGACACTTTTCACATGTTGTCAGATTTCATTGTTGATTTCAAATCTGAAGTTTAATAGTAAGCTTGGTGAACAGCTTTGTAGAATTTGATGTTTCCCCATTAAAAGAGATAGGAGCTGCCTAAGAGGCATTTCAAAGATGGCTGCTGAGTGTGCTTACTTGTCTTAAAGGGACTTTGTTTATATTCATGTACTTCCATAAAATATTTTTCAGTTTTATATGAATGTGATTAGTCCCACAAAAAAATGTAAGTCACACTTACTCTGCGTTCACACGGGGAGTCGATGCTTGACGGAGGGCGTGTCTGAAGCTTGGTGTTGACGCTACCGTGTGATTGACAACAGCCAATCACATTACTTTCCGGTGTTGCATGAACACAATTGGCTAAGGTCTGCGCTAGGGCATTTGCATAAGATGCTCTGATTGGTTGACGCCTGCATGAAAATTTTTCAACTTCTTCCGTGAGCAATGCCAGTGACGCAACGGAACCCACAATTCAGTTTGGGAACGCATGAGGTCACCCATTCAAAGTAAATGAGAAGCGTTAACTCCAATGCCCCATGTGAATGCACCGTTAAGTCACACTTAAAAATATTTTATAATTAACATTGTTATTTTAGTCTTGTCTATAAAAAAATTATAGTATTTATTAATTTTTTAAATATATAAAAATATCTAATTTAAATTTATTATAATAAATATATTTTATAATAAAATTTTAATATTTTCATTTTAGTTTGTTTTTAGTGTTGTGCTTTTAGCATTTTTATTAGTTAGTTTTTTAATATTTATATTTTTTTTTTTATTATTTCAGTTTTTAGTCATTTTATTACTTCAACTTAAACTTAAAAAGCTTGGCAACTAACTAAAATAATTTAAGTTTTTCATTGAATGTTTATATTTTATTTCAGCTTTATTTCAATTACCGAAAACAGTACTAGTTTGAAGTGGCATCTGCAAACAAATGATGCTAGAGTTTTTCTCAGAACTAATGCAGCGTTCTTTACTATGTCATATTGTGGGATATTCCTACTGAATATCTCCAGTTTACAACCATACAGGTGTTCCACAAGTGGCGGTGCTTTGCAGTGTTCAACTGTTGACTAAGAAGTCTCCTAGCAACTAAATTGTAGAGGATAATTGACATGATGCAATGCTAGCAATTGTTTTGCAGGTGTAAAATAATCAAGAAATCATTATAATAATTATCAGAAATGCTCATTTACTAGATTTTGCACACTTGCCTCTGCAAACAGTTTTTTTTTTTTTTTTTTTTTTTTTTTTTTTTTTTTAAATCATGTGATGTTGGACATTTGGGCTCATTGTTGCATTTCATTTTATTTAAAGTACAACATGTTCCTGGATCAACATCTTTGATGATCCTGGAACAACATTCCATTCAACCAATGAGATTTGAGGGAAAAGTTTATTTTGGGACAGGAATGTTGTTCCAGGATCAACAAAATAGGTTGATCCAGGAACGCTTTTAACTCTTAACTAAAATTTGGACGTGCTTGACGAAACTGAGTGGATTGGAAGTCTGACTTCAAGTGCTGTACTATTTCACTTTTCCAATTAGGAAGTTTTTTTATTTGTTTTGTGGGTGTTTTTTGGGCTGTGACATTCAGATGTTTTTAAGTGTCCAAAAACTTTTTGGGGGCCACTGAATAATTACAATCCAACAAATGGAAGTGCAGTATCTATAACAGTATATAATTTTTCTATATTATTCCTAGGAGATCTTGGATAGCGTTCTTCAGGATGTTCCTCGCTGCCGTTTGTCGGATAATAACCTCGGTACGGTGGCCACCAGCATCCTCCTGCCCTCCGGACCACACAGCCCTCTCTACAGCTGGAGGTGGTACCCGCAAACATGCCTCTCTCTGACAGGCCTCTCACCAAGATGAATTCATCGCCAGCACGGGTTGAAATACTCTGGCCAAAACAAGTAATTTGATTGCCCCGACCGCAAATTAAGTTAGTGTGATTCAATTTTCGATTTGGAGCTATCCAGCAGCCATACATCACAGCAGACATATTTCATTACCCAGCTAAAGCAGGTGGGGGGCGGGGCCAGGGGTGCAGGTCTCCACAGGAAGACATCATAGCATTGTTATGGCACACGTTCAGTCGCTCACACTCCTTTCCTCCCAGCTACAACGTGGCTATTTATAACACGCAAACACATAGGGCTGTCACCGCACGCACTCTCGAGCGCATCAGATATATCCAGATAATTGTGATTGTCTCTGTCCGTTCGGTGAGAGATGATGTAAACAGCATTATCGCCACTGTTTCGGAAAGGAAATGTGTGTGTGTGTGTGTGTGTGTGTAAGAAAAACGGCACTCTGCCATGGAGTGATGCAAAACGGCACATCTCGCAGTTTATGCCTCTGAGAATTTTTGTCCGTTTCCCTGGTGACCGGCCATCACACTGATTGCGCTGACATAAATAATATTCCGAGTGCTGTTCGTAGTCTGGTTGAGGGTTCTGTGAAAAATAAAATTTTTGTGTGCCTCCATTTCTGTCCCGGTTGCTTATTATTTTATCATTAGCTATGTTATTTTAATATTGTTTATATATGATTGAAGTATTTCTTAATATTTTGAATTTGCTTTTATTTTTTTAATTTTAGTTGTAGTAATTTTTGTGTCACTTTTATCAGTTTTTGTTTTTTAATATTTCTATGTAGTTTAATTTATTTGGATTTCTTTTTAGTTTTAGTAATTTTAATACTTATTAAACCGATTTATTTCAGTTGAGGTGCCTCCCAATGTGCGTATGCACTATTTTATGATGTTTATTAGTGCAAGTAGTGTGTTCACACTGAAAATTTCAAATAGAAAAAGTGCTCTTTAAATGATTTAGTTAATTAACTGAAAAAAACGAAGTGTGGAATGTTGGACACTTCATGCACTCAACTGACGCAGCTTTAATAGACCCTTTTCACAGACTGTGATGATGCATTTTAACGGTCAACAATATCGTATTATATTACCTTTGCATCAAATTACAAAAATCTAGTTAACGCTGCTGTGAGGGTGTTTCTAATACAGCAGCTGTGGGAGTGACAGTAAAAATGACATCTTTCTCTTTTCTGACTGCCATTAATCAATCGCTCTCTATTTTTTTCTTCTTTTTGAAAGTTGTGAAAACACTATTGTGGAGTTTTTCTTTTGCTATTTGAGCAAATGGAAACACAAAAAATATATTTAATGTATTCTCTCATTCACCGCTATAGAATTTTACCCAACTATGACGACTTCCGCTTCTGAAAAACCCAGAAATGTGAAAAGGGTCTATTACGTAGCGGAGGGGGAGGGGCTACCAGACTCCACCGTTGAATGACAAAATATAAAATACACACACTACACATTTGAGTACATAGTGCATAAGTACATGGTGTACAGTGTGTCATTTGGGACACCGTTTTAGTTGCCAAGGCAACATTTTTAATTTAGATTTAAGTTTTTAATAATTAGTTCCCTCGTTTTACTAAATCGTGCGCACAATATAATTAGTTCCCTAGTTTTTCTAAATAGTGTGCACAGTATAATTAGTTCTTTAGTTTTACTAAATCATTACTAAATGATGGGCGCGATATAATAATTAGTTCCCTCGTTTTACTAAATGGTGCTCACGATATAATAATTAGTTAACTCGTTTTACTAAATGGTGCGCACGATATAATAATTAGTTCCCTCGTTTTACTAAATGGTGCGCACGATTTAATAATTAGTTCCCTCGTTTTACTAAATCATGTGCACGATATAATAATTAGTTAACTCGTTTTACTAAATGGTGCGCACGATATAATAATTAGTTCTCTCGTTTTACTAAATGGTGCGCACGATATAATAATTAGTTCCCTCGTTTTACTAAATGGTGCGCACGATATAATAATTAGTTCCCTCGTTTTACTAAATGGTGCGCACGATATAATAATTAGTTCCCTCGTTTTACTAAATGGTGCGCACGATATAATAATTAGTTCTCTCGTTTTACTAAATGGTGCGCACGATATAATAATTAGTTCTCTCGTTTTACTAAATGGTGCGCACGATTTAATAATTAGTTCCCTCGTTTTACTAAATGGTGCGCACGATATAATAATTAGTTCCCTCGTTTTACTAAATGGTGCGCACGATATAATAATTAGTTCCCTCGTTTTACTAAATGGTGCACACGATATAATAATTAGTTCTCTCGTTTTATTAAATGGTGCGCACGATATAATAATTAGTTCCCTCGTTTTACTAAATAGTGCGCACGATATAATAATTAGTTCCCTCGTTTTACTAAATGGTGCGCACGATATAATAATTAGTTCTCTCGTTTTACTTAATGGTGCGCACGATATAATAATTAGTTCTCTCGTTTTACTAAATCGTGCGCACGATATAATAATTAGTTCCCTCGTTTTACTAAATGGTGCGCACGATATAATAATTAGTTCTCTCGTTTTACTTAATGGTGCGCACGATATAATAATTAGTTCTCTCGTTTTACTAAATCGTGCGCACAATATAATTAGTTCCCTAGTTTTTCTAAATAGTGTGCACAGTATAATTAGTTCTTTAGTTTTACTAAATCATTACTAAATGCTGGGCACGATATAATAATTAGTTCCCTCGTTTTACTAAATGGTGCGCACGATATAATAATTAGTTCTCTCGTTTTACTAAATGGTGCGCACGATATAATAATTAGTTCCCTCGTTTTACTAAATGGTGCGCACGATTTAATAATTAGTTCCCTCGTTTTACTAAATCATGTGCACGATATAATTAGTCATGCGCACAATATACTAATTTGTTCCCTTGTTTTCGTTAAATCAAAACGAGGGAACGAATTGAGTACATAGTGCATAAGTACAATTGAGTACATTTGAGTACATAGTGCATAAGTACATGGTGTAGAGTGCGTCATTTGGGACACCGTTTTAGTTGCCAAGGCAACATTTTTAATTTAGATTTAAGTTTTTAATAATTAGTTCCCTCATTTTACTAAATCGTGCGCACAATATAATTAGTTCCCTAGTTTTTCTAAATAGTGTGCACAGTATAATTAGTTCTTTAGTTTTACTAAATCATTACTAAATGATGGGCACGATATAATAATTAGTTCCCTCGTTTTACTAAATGGTGCGCACAATATAATAATTAGTTCCCTCGTTTTACTAAATCGTGCGCACGATATAATAATTAGTTCCCTCGTTTTACTAAATGGTGCGCACGATATAATAATTAGTTCCCTCGTTTTACTAAATGGTGCGCACGATATAATAATTAGTTCCCTCGTTTTACTAAATGGTGCGCACGATATAATAATTAGTTCCCTCGTTTTACTAAATGGTGCGCACGATTTAATAATTAGTTCCCTCGTTTTACTAAATCATGTGCACGATATAATTAGTCATGCGCACAATATACTAATTTGTTCCCTTGTTTTCGTTAAATCAAAACGAGGGAACGAATTGAGTACATAGTGAATAAGTACAATTGAGTACATTTGAGTACATAGTGCATAAGTACATGGTGTAGAGTGCGTCATTTGGGACACCGTTTTAGTTGCCAAGGCAACATTTTTAATTTAGATTTAAGTTTTTAATAATTAGTTCCCTCATTTTACTAAATCGTGCGCACAATATAATTAGTTCCCTAGTTTTTCTAAATAGTGTGCACAGTATAATTAGTTCTTTAGTTTTACTAAATCATTACTAAATGATGGGCACGATATAATAATTAGTTCCCTCGTTTTACTAAATGGTGCGCACAATATAATAATTAGTTCCCTCGTTTTACTAAATCGTGCGCACGATATAATAATTAGTTCCCTCGTTTTACTAAATGGTGCTCACGATATAATAATTAGTTCCCTCGTTTTACTAAATGGTGCACACGATATAATAATTAGTTCTCTCGTTTTACTAAATGGTGCACACGATATAATAATTAGTTCTCTCGTTTTACTAAATGGTGCGCACGATTTAATAATTAGTTCCCTCGTTTTACTAAATCATGTGCACAATATATTTTGTCATGCTCACAATATAATAATTTGTTCCCTTGTATTCGTTAAATCAAAACGAGGGAACGAACTAGTGCGATGTGGCCTCAATTTACTGAATTGAGGGAATGAATTATCATTTTGTGTGCACAATTTACTTAAAAAGTTAACAATAACGCATCATTAGCTATCATTCCAAGTGACATCTGCAAACAAAGCTTTAATTTATTTCTAATTCACTTAGTTTTACTTAGTAATTTTAGTACTTAATCTTATTTATTTCAGTTGTTGCCCAGGCAACATTTCTAATTTGCATTTAAGTTTTTCAAGTTTTTCATCTAATGTTTATATTTTATGTTTGCTTTATTCCAATGACAGAAACAATCTGTAATAGTTTTATTTACAAACAACAGCACTGATCATTAGCTATCAGTCCAAGTGGCATCTGCAAATTCTGATAGCTTGTGTTCTCGCAAAATGGTTGTGGAGTCGTGCAATGTGACATACACTCTAAAGTGTGCACTTCTTTTTCAGCATGCTGGCTGACTTTTGAATAGTCGCTTATTGACGGATTTGTAAACAGAATATGGTGTTTATGTCTGTTGCCCCTTAAGCCGAATGTGGCAATCTATGTGGCGAGATTGGGCTGTTGAAGTGGAAGTAAACAGACCGCGTTATATTTCATTATCCTGATCATTTCCCACAGATGTATCTATGAAAACATTGATTAAAATGGGTATAAAGAATTTTTATAGCTCCGGGGAGGAAAAGAAGTGGTGTTTGAATCACAGCTGAGGCTGTATTGAATCTGCGGTCAATTAGGAAGATGAAAACACATTTTCTGAGCACATATTAAAATAAGAAGAACCCAGGAAGGGGTGAGAGCTGTTTCCATGTTTCTAGTTTGTTAGACTCGAGGGGAGTCTAGTGGAGAACTCTCGGAGCAGTCCGTGCTGCTAACCGGTTTAAATACAGCATGAATTTCCTGCGGATCTCGGGCGGTGTAATTGGAAAGGCGTGTTATTGATTGCATTGGAGACTATGGCTAATGAATAGATTTAGCTCGAGTTCCCGTCCTGTTTTTTCAGCTCTCAGTCAATGACAGCGGCGCCGCAGAGCAACAGGCCGAGATTACTGTAACAATCCTGTTATTCTGTCCTCTAATTAGGACGGGTCACTCTATTTACCAGTATGATGCAATTCATGTTGCGAATGGAACTCGGTCCATTTGCGCTCAGTCATTATTTTCTGGTTTAATGGGGGTGTCGAGGCAGGGTGTTTTTGTAAGTCCGTGAGGCAGTGAGCTCTTTAAAGACAATTGGACTTGTAATAGACAGAGAAATGCTTGGCTAGTTCATTGCAGCTGTTGTTGTCAATTATATTGAACACCTGAATTTGTTAAACATCAATACTTCCTTCTCTCTGCCGACGCATTATTATTATTAAATGTCTCTGTTGGCATGATGGTGTGTAGTAAAAGTGTTTAAGTGTTTTTAGTACACCTTGCATCTCTGCCTGTCATTTATTTTTATTCTTTCTTTTGCTGATGTCAGATTGGCTGACATGTCTTTAGAGGGCCAGGTTTTGGAGAGAGGGTGTATGGCTGAAGTTAAAGCAAAAGTTATAACACCTTTGTAGTTTCTACAGTAGCATAATTTTGTTTATTCTTTATATGTAAATAATACAATTAGCTTATTGAATTTTTGATGGCCTCAGCCTTGCTTGTTCAGTACTTTGAGCTGGTGTGGTGTATTGGTTAAGGCTCAAAACGCAAGTATTGGAATACAAGCACTGCTAGCTAACTTGTAGTCTCAACCTCAGTCGGACTGTTGGCTGAATGTCTGATGCATATGGCACACTTAACTGGAAACACTTCAAAGTCATCATCTGGTTGGTTGAATTCTACAGGATGTCCGGAAGACGTGTGTGTCGCGTTCTTTAATGGTCCGCCTGGAAACAAATGCTGTGATGCCAAACCCCCTTGTGGAAGAAGAACGCTGTCATGTTTACAACTGAGACAATGAGCATTTATGAGGATCAACTAAACACTGGATTTTCAAAAGTATGTGAAGTCCGCGGCTCTATTGTTGCAGTAAATTTGCACAATGTTCTTGAATTAATAATTTATAGATGCATGCCGGTCTGTTATTGCAGGGACATCGACTTTACATTTTCACGCCCCTAAATATGACGCGGAACAAAACGAACTGTGATTGGTTGTGTTACATGTCAGTCAAATGTCCTCTTGGGCGGTCCTTGGCCAATGAAAGCTGCGATAGAGTCCAGACCTTCTGCCATCAGTCTGAAGGTCTGGCTACGAGAGACTAGCTAACATGTAGATCCAAATCACAAATTAATCAATATGTGTCAGATTTCAGATCCATTGAGTTGTTTATTATCTGAACAGCAGAAGAACATGTGAAATCTGACTTCTACAAACTTGATCCAAACCATTGATGTGACTAGATTTATCCAACCAGGTTTGTTTGTCTGCTTATTTATTTATTTATACCAGGTTTGTTTATTCATGTTTATTTATTTGTGTTTATTCATCCATGTTTGTATTTATTTGTTTATTTATGCATTTGTGTTTCTTTCTTTATATTTTATTTATGTCTATTTATTAATTTCTGTTTATAATTTATTATAGGATTTATTAATTTATTCATGTTTATTTATTAATTTGTGTCTGTTTATGCATATGTATTCATTCATTTATTTATTTATTTATTCATATTTATTTATTAATCTGTTTTTATTTATTTGTTTTTGTTTATGCATTTGTGTGTTTGTTTTTATTTGTTTGTTTATTCATTTGTATTTATTTATTTATTTATTTATTTATTTATTCATGTTTATTTGTTTATTAATCTGTGTTTTACATTTTTTATTTATGCATTTGTGTTTATTTATTTTTATTTGTGTTTATTTATTTATTTCTGTTTTAATTTCTTTAGGTTTAGGATTTATTTATTATTCATGTTTAATTATTTATTAATTTATGTTTGTTTATGCATATTTATTTGTATTTGTTTGTTTATTTATGTGTTGTATAGACTATGAACAACTAAACAGATTTTGAGTTAGATCCATTTGTTTAGATCCATATGTTGAATTGTTTTTAGTGTGAACAGCAACAACAACAAAATCTGGATGTGTTTAAATTAATCCGTGTGGTTTGTAGGATTCTGATTTTGTGTGTAATTTGGATCGGGTTTGTAATATGAGGTTTTTGCTGTTCATACCACAAACAATTAAATAGATTTGAGTCTGATTCTTTTGCATCCTACTGTTTTGTTGTTTGTGGCCTGAGCAACAAAAAAACAAACAAAAAAACATGAAATACGATTGCAATCCTGATCCAAACCACATACGAATCCAACTCTCATCTGTTGACTTGTTTGTAGTCTGATTAGTACAATTCCACATAGTAGTTTCATAGTAGAAAACAATTTTTTTTCACTCAGATATGGTCAAAAAAAAAAAAAAAAAACTATTTCTGCTGTGTGTCTGAACAAAGCCACTGATCTGGAGGTTGTCTGAGATCATGATTGATGCATTTGAGCAGCAGTGATCTAAAGGAACTCTCGGCACATTCTCCTGCAAATGATGATTGCTTTGCCTCACTGCTGAGGCAGAAGCCCTTGCTGGAATACCAAATTATATCTGTACGTTTTGTAGATTGTATTCACGCTTGATTATGTCTTATCTGCTCTTTCTCTTTCTCTCCCTGCGTCGTCTCACCTCTCCCTCTCCTCTCACTCATCTAGTTCCTTGCACTCTTTAAAGCAGTTAGATTAGTTCTACTGTTCTTGTCTTGTCTCATTATTTAGTGAGTGCCGGAGCCAAGGAGCTAGCGCTGTAACCTCGAGAGACGGGGGACACTTATTTCAGTCGGCCCTCGTCTTACGTCTTCCTCAGAACGATTGACTCTCATCTCTTCAGTTTCTCAAAGTGTCCATTTAGGTGCATTAGCCTTAACGTAAGATTAAGACCTGTTTTGCAAGAGCCCGTATGCAAAACAGAGGCATCATATCAGTATGCATGAGGTTGTCACATCTTTCTGAAAAATTCATCGGAGCAAATGGAGCTACAATGCAAATAGTTCCCCCGCTGTGCAGTGATTTCTGTGCTGTGCCAGGTGCCCTGTTCAAACAAATGTAAATGAAAGGAAAGCAAAGGTTCCATTATGGCGTGGAAAACAGCGAGACGTACTCGGGTCGGTCGGCCGTGGCTCGACGTATAGCACGTGTGTGCCGGGGAGGATCGTGGGATGTTCTCTGCGGTGAAATTTCATTGCACATTTACATCTCATCCTTCTCTGTCACAAATGGAATTCTGATGGGAAAATTATTTAAATGTTAAACCAAAAACTGTCACCTAGAGCATTAGATGCATTCATAAATAGTCAGAGGGAGAAAACAATATGACTTATTTACTTCCTCTCCATAACTCTCGCTCTACTTTTTCACTTTTCACTTCTTTTTCTCTCTTCTTCCTGCTCTGAATTTTGAAACGCATCCAATGACCAAAACGTTGACTATTTGAAGTGCACAAAATAGACAGTAATTGCATTTGAAGGATTTCTCAGAAATGTTACAGCAGAGACCTTTCTGTGATCAAACTCTCAGGACTGATAACAGCAGGGATCTGATAAATGCTTGATTATGTGTTTCACAGCAGTTGCTGGTGCTGGAGATTAGTAGGTGCTTATGGGACACAGTGTTCTGGCCTCCATACTTGTAGGTACTGGGCTCTAGGAGGTTAAATTGGGAATTTGGAGGTGCTAATTCTGGTTTCCTATGCAAGATATAACATGAACCCCCATAATACATGAAGTACAGTGATTAAAGTAGTGGTTGATTATGATTTCACTTTTTTAAACTTTAGTTAGTGTGTAATGTTGATGTTTGAGCATAAACAACATCTGAAAAGTTACGACACTCAAAGTTCAATGCAAAGGGAGATATTTTCTTTTAAAGAATTTGCTGTTTAAGGACTGCAACAAATGGCTGGTAGAGACTCTCCCAGGTTAGTGAGAAGGAGCTTTAGAAGAATCAGAAAGAGCTTTATTGCCAGGTATGTTTACACATACTAGGAATTTGTTTTAGTGACAGAAGCTCCACAGTGCAACAGAGTGACAACGACAAGACACGACACAGATAATAAAAAGAATAAAAAGAATAATATACAAATATACAAGATAGACAAGTGCAAAAAAAGCAAAAAACAATATATAATATAGACAATTTGCATGTACAGTTATGCAAATTTGAAATATAAATATGTGTTTTAAGTAAATAATGTATAATAGTGTTGTGTATTCCGTGTTTGTCAAGTGTTCATGAGATGGATTGCCTGAGGGAAGAAACTGTTCCTGTGTCTGGTCATTCTGGTGCTCAGAGCTCTGTAGCGTCGACCAGGTGGCAACAGTTCAAGGAGGGAGTGTGCTGGATGTGAGGGGTCCAGAGTGATTTCCCTAACCCTAAAATTTACATAAACCCTGCCCCCGAGAACATGCAACAAAGGGGGTGAGGCCATGTTGGGCTGCTTTAGAGAAGAGGAAGAGTTGTTGTAGTAGAGTGTTGTTACAATTGTTTGTTTTACGCCGGACTGCTTCACAAATGAGGGTCAATTCAATGCTGGATTTGCACAAAAGATAAACATGATGGCACATGCTAGTCGATGAGTTGAATCAACTCCACAGCAACTACATAAATTTATCCATTTATCCATTTATCCACTACAGAAACGTACAGTTTCATTCTAAAAGTTGTAACTTCTTCCTGAGTCTCTCCATCAGTGTCCGACTCCAGTTTGAACAATGTAAGGCTGATCACCGTTACTGACAATCCGCAAATTTGACAAGCTATAATAAATGATCTGTGGGGCATTTTGAGCTGAAATTTCACAGACACATTCTGGGAACACCGGAGACTTATTTTACATCTTGTAAAAGGGGCATTATAAGTCCCCTTTAATGTAATTCACTTTGAATGTTGGGGCAGTCGTGGCCTCATGGTTAGCGAGTCAAACTAATAACCTGAAAGTTGCTGGTTCGATTTTCAATTCTCAACCTAACCTGCAATCGCGCCCCCTGGTGCCGCAGTGAATGGCTGCCCACTGCTCCGGGTGTGTGTGACCACGGTTTGCAGTGTGTGTGTGTTCTAGTTAATCAAAATAGCTGTCTTTAAAGGGAACCCCTGGTGTTAAGTCTTGTATGGCTTAATATAATGTAAATGTTGTCTCTTACTGAAATATGTAGTAGAAAACCCATAAAAGATTTGCATTATTTAAAAAATCCACGACATATTTGGACCGATTTGGATAATGGGTTGCGCCATTTTGTTTAGGTGCACAGTGCGTTCTATGTCGATGATGTCAAATGGTTGCACTCACTGAACTTCTGAAACTGTCCTATTGCTATTTTTACTGCAACACAACTTGGAATATAATATATGATGCCACATTGTACAGCTTTTGGTTGTAATTTTCAGTCGATGAGCCACAAGAGAAGTGATGTAAGTCTTTACTGCTTTACTAGCGATAAGAGGAGAAAAGAATGGAAAGTTGTGAAGAATGTGGATGAATTTTTTGCTGCGGCACCCAGGGAGTGATTGGGGGTCAGGTGCCCCCACCTACATTTCCTGCCGAACCTGCGCCTTCAGGTTACAATCCGACTCTCTTACCATTAGGCCACAACTGCCTTCTGTGATTTAAGATTGTGAAACTGACCATTTTTAGCTTAGGTGAAATAATGTGATATGTAATGTAAATTATATTAATATGTGTTCGTGATTAAGAAAAAAATGCACTCTAAAGTGATTTTCTATCACTTTTTCAAATCACTGAATAGAGTACCCATAAAGTTGTTTCAGCCAATGGAAATGCTTTGTTGAGAATTTGAATGGGATCTGCATGACAATGGAATTTTGCTATTCGGATTACTAAAAACTAAACTTACACATAAAATGCATGTATACAGATCCAACTCGAATGAATTTTGTTGCTTATAATCTAAACAGAGATCCTTTTTGATGATTAATATATATGTATACTGTTGAAAGGCTTGGGATCTGTAAGATTTTTTTGTTTTAAAAAGTCTCTTATGCTCACCAAGACTGCATGTAATTGATCAGAAATACAGTAAAAATAGTATTATTGTGAAATATTTTTACAATTTAAAACAAACTTTTTTCTATTTTATTATATTTTAAAATGTAATTTATTTCTGTGATGCAAAGCTGAGTTTTCAGCATCATTACTCCAGTCTTTAGTGTCACATGATCCTTATATGATGATTTGGTGCTCAAGAAACCTCTTATTATCATCAGTGTTAAAAACAGTTTATTATTTTGCTTAATGTTTTTGTGAAAAGTGAAAACCATGATACAAAAAACACTGCAATTAGAAATCGTTTGTAACATTATAAATGTCTTTAGTTATGTGATCAATTTAATTCATTCTTGCCTAATCTTATTAACCCCAAGTTTCTGAATGGTAGTGTATATATTTTTTCGTATTCCAATATTTGTATCTTTATTTTTTAGTAATCTTATATTAGTAGCTTACATTTAAAAAAACAAACAAACAAACAAACAAACAAAAACGATATGTAGCAACACTTTTCAGTTGTGACTATATTCATAATAGCATATCCACTGGTAGCTTATTGCTTCAGTATATTTACTGTGCACTGGGTCACTGGGTACTGTGAGAGTCGTACCAGTTCATTGACTTGGGCTTGTGGGTTTTGTGATGCTTATTGATACTTACAGTCATGATTCCCTACTAGGCAGATACTAGGCTCTGAAAGCAACTTACTAATGGCACAGTTTTGCACTCTCAAAATTCAGTGAGCTGTGCTAAAGCTGGTAGTGGATGAATACTGTATGATAAATCTATTTTATGGCAGTCAAAACCCTAGATGCATGAATGAAAACATGAATCAGAGACTGGAGTTGCAAAATGATTAATGCATGCACGAAAAGTCAAACCCTGAGATGTGCACGAACAGGCAACAGGCTCTTAGTGCAATTTTTGTTGATGTTTACTCAGTTACGCCTTGTGGTTAACGGATATGCTCAACACACTTACTGTGATTTCACTAAGTAGGACACGTTCCTGGATCAACAAATCGATGCAAATTCGCTAATCATGGGTTAGGCTTTTAGTTCAAAGCGTGCATTTTATTTCAAGTAATTTTCAGGCTTGTGCTTCTTTTTCATCTTTAATGACAGTTGCAGATACTCTAGTGTTTAATGGCAGTTGGTTATAGTTTTCAGTGCATTAGTGCCATAAAATGCACTGATATGTGTAGCTGTAGTGGCTGCAGACATGTTACCTAAAGCTTAAATTTTATTGGCTGTCACGTTTTGTGTTTGTCAAATAGACAATTTTTTGCATTTGGCGGAAATGATAGCTGATTAACATATTACCTTCCATGTTTGCTCAGAATACAATAACTGATGTTAACTGTTTAAATGTATTAGTACATGTGGAAATTAATATTATCTAGATGAATAAATGCTGTAAAAATTTTGGGTTACACTTTATTTTAAGGTGACGTAGTTACAGTGTACTTACTCAAATAAGTACTGAGTAATATTAATTAACTACATGTACTTGTAGGGTTACGGTTAGGGTTTGGTGTAGGGTTAGTTCCTTGTAATTATGCATAATTTACTGTTTTTAGTAAGTACATGTAGTAACGTGTAACTACGTTACCCTAAAATAAAGTGGGTTACACTTTATTTTAAGGTGTCCGTATTACAGTGTAATTATACATTTAAGTACTGAGTAATAATTAACTACAAGTACTTACTATAAGGTTAGGGTTAGGATTGGGGTTTGAATTAGGGTTAGTTGCATGTAATTATGCATAATTTATAGTTAGTACTACAGTAACTACATGTAACGTGTAACAAGGACACTAAAATAAAGTGTTACCATAAAGTGTTACCAAATATTGTTACAGTACTTCATGATGCTTAATGCGTTAAAGGTATAATTCACTCAAAAATGAAAATTCTGTCATCATTTACTCAATATTTTGAAGAATGTAATGGGGGTGTTGGGGGTAACGCGTTACATCCGACGTAATCGGATTACTTTTTTCAAATAGCGAGTAAAGTAACATTACTTTTGAATTTACAAAATATCTGAGTTACTTTTTCAAATAAGTAACGCAAGTTACTTTTTCCCATTTATTGACTGACACCTGAGAGAAATCGGGAGTAAGAATGTAAGGTTTGTTTGAGCTGTGCCCTCTACTGTACAGACGTTAATTTGGATTTCCTTAAGCCTGAGGCTTATTCATTTCACTTTTTGTGTAAAAGGGCCATTTTGCCAAAAATATAACTTTTGTTTTTTGTTTCATTTAAAAACAAACAAGCAAGCCCAGCCTAGGTGACAAAAAGTTACACAAAAGTAACATAATGCATTATTTTCTATAAAAAGTAACTAACAATTAGTTACTTTTTAAGGATTACGCAATATTGTAACACATTACTTCAAAAAGTAACTTTCCCCAACACTGCATTCATTATACCCTATTGACTTTCATAGTATGAGCACAAAAAAAGCAAGATATTTTTGTCAATCTATCTTGTTTTGTGTGTTCCATAGAAGAAATGAAAGTCATACAGGTTTGAAACCACATAAATAATGACAGAAGTTTCATTTTTGGGTAAGCTATCACTTTAAGTAATGTTGAACCTTATTGTAAAGTGTTACCAGATCCATTCCTTTTCAAAACATACGCACAAAATATTCACGGTTGGTGGGAAAGCAATTTTTGCAGTATGACAGGACCAGTGTTCCAAGACCAATTACCAAAATCACACTCACCCTCTGACACATTGAGTTTGAATCCGGCTCGCAACTTTGCCTCCTCATCTCCATATATATTTTTCAGTCAAATCTAAAAAAAAAAAATTAAATTCAGTCACATCTTTCACTGTACCATCTATTAAAGTAGCAAAAAAGGCCAAAAATAATTAATAGGAAGGATTTAAAGCATCTGATTCTGACCTAACAGACCATAAACTGAATTCTCTCACACACAATGTTCCTTTTGTGGTTTCTGCTCCATGTAATTTCCAGCTGCTTTAAGTGGCCAATCAGTATGCGGCATCCAGCTAGCAAATCCTTGCTGACAAACACGACTGTTTAAAATCCATCGTAAGGCTCCTGTCAACATAATTTAGTAGTCGATAGAACCACTTTATGATTTTGTGCTCGGTCACAGTCATGTGATCAGACTTCAGGTTCTCTCTTCATGTTACAGTACGTGGTTATCGTCAGAATCTGCACGTTGCTTAGCAACCCCACACTATTCATTTTGTGAGCTGGTATTCGCCCTGTCAGTGGAGGATAATGGTGAGATTTGATCATAGACTCCTTTTTCATTTCTCTGCAACTTATGCACTTCGATTTAGTTTTTTTTTTAAGACTGTTAAGCTTGGAATAATGGAAAGGAAAAATAAAACAGTAGAATAAAAGTCTCACGCAAGAAGAAACATCACACGGTAGTCGCTAATCACTCCTTGCTGTCGTTCCAGGGACATGTTCAGGTCTGTTGCAACCGAGGGCGTCTCGCAGTGCTATCACTCACAAGCCCGATGTGAATGGGAAGAACTTTCCAGAACAAAAGAAGCACGAGCCCAGAGAGCAGACAAAGGGGAAGGGTGTCTTGAATACTGTTGCGAAACCAAAGTCTGTACAGGTAGCACTCCTCAAAAGTGGAAGACACAGTTTCTGTCTCTTCCCGATGAGGCCGTGTTCCCCAGAGAGCAGCTAATGAGGAGAATGCAAGCTAAATGAGAGAGGAGAAACCTGCAGATTGCAAGAAGAGAGGTTGTTAAGTACACTGTAAAAAAAAAAAAAAAAAAAAGTAATTTTAAATGGTAAAAACTGTAAAAATGCTACGGTACAAAAACTTGTTAATTTCTTAACAGTAAATTCCCTTAATATTTATGGTGAAAAACGAATAAATCTTATGGGATATGTTAAATTTAAAGTTTTTGGAAGTGAAAAAGAATGTCATCTTATACTTTACAGTGAAAAAATGCAATTTGCCATTCCCAGAATTCTGTGTGACACCTCAGATTACATTATATTATATTATATTATATTATATTATAACATTATGAGCACTGACGGGTGAAGTGAATAACTCTGATTATCTCTTCATCAGGCACCTGTTAGTGGGTGGGATATATTAGGCAGCAAATGAACATTTTGTCCTCAAAGTTGATGTGTTAGAAGCAGGAAAAATGGGCAAGCGTAATGATTTGAGCGAATTTGACAAATTGTGATGGCTAGATGAATTGTGGGGTGTTCCCGGTCTGCAGTGGTCAGTATCTATCAAAAGTGGTCCAAGGAAGGAACAGTGGTGAATCGATTACAGGGTCATGGGCGGACAAGACTCACTGATAAAAGTGAGGAGCGAAGGCTGGCCCATGTGGTCCGATCCAACAGACGAGCTACTGTAGCTCAGATTTCTCAAGAAGTTAATACTGGTTCTGATAGAAAGGTGTCAGAATACACAGTGCATCGCAGTTTGTTGCGTATGGAGCTGCATAGCCGCAGACCAGTCAGGGTGCCCATGCTGACCTCTGTCCACCGTCGAAAGCACCAACAGTGGGCACGTGAGCATCAGAACTGGACCATGGAGCAATAGAAGAAGGTGGCCTGGTCTGATGAATCACAATTTCTTTTACATCACGTGGATGCCCCGGTGCGTGTCGCTTACCTGGGGAACACATGGCACCAGGATGCACTATGGAAAGAAGGCAAGCCGGCGGAGGCAATGTGATGTTTTGGGCAATGATCTGCTGGGAAACCTTGGGTCCTGCCATCCATGTGGATGTTACTTTGACACGTACCACCTACCTAAGCATTGTTGCAGACCATGTACACCCTTTCAGCCTGGTGGCTGTGGCCTCTTTCAGCAGGATAATTCGCCCTGCCACAAAGCAAAAATGGTTCAGGAATGGTTTGAGGAGCACAACAACAAGTTTGAGGTGTTGACTTGGCCTCCAAATTCCCCAGATCTCAATCTAATCGAGCATCTGTGGGATGTGCCGAACAAACAAGTCCAATCCGTGGAGGCCCACCTCGCAACTTAAAGGATCTGCTGCTAACATCTTGGTGCCAGATACCACAGCACACCTTCAGGGATCTAGTGGAGTTTGCCAGCAAAAGGGGGACCAACACAATATTAGGAAGGTGGTCATAATGTTAAGCCTGATCGGTGTATATTATATTATATTTTTCCCAACAGTAACTTACAAGTTAATTTATTTGACCTATTTGAAGAATGTTAGGCCCCCAAAATATTAATATAATTTACATAATTATTTATATTATATTACATTACATTTATTATATTATATTATATTTTTCCAAAAAGTAGTTTTAATTTCTTTGACTTATTTGAAGAATGTTAGGCCCCAAAAATATTTATGTAATTGTAATAATTTATATTACATTACATTACATTGCAATTTATACAAAAAAAAAAAATAATAATAAAAAAAAAAATTCCCAACAATAATTTAAGTTACTAGACCTATTTGAAGAAAGTTAGGCCTCAAAAATAGAATTGTAATTATTTATTATATTATATTATATTATATTATTTTATAGTCACGGTCACTGTCTGTCTTGCCTTCACTGAACTCTATTTCCCATATTCCCTCCTTCAGCTCACCTGCTCACATTTAGCAATCACCCGCACCTGTTCGTCATCGCCTCATCACACAAGCTGCACTTAAGCACACTCCTCACCTCACTCCAGGGTCCGATCTCGTTTGAATGTAGAGGACCTCCTTGTGTTTTTCCAGCGATCTCCTACGAATCCTCCGTGTGATTATCTCCTACGTTTCACGGTACTGTTCTCCGACGATCCTCCAGTGTTTTCTCCTCGTCTGTGTGTTCATGTGACTTTGTGTGACAACTTACCTCCAGTTTAGAGTGTGTGTGCATCCCTCCGTCATCCATCCATCCTCTACCTCCTGCACCTGTAAGAAAAGACTGTATCAGTATCATCATCATTACATCTGCACATCCCTTTGTCCAGTTTACTCACCTGCATCGTTGTATTCACCCTGTTGTTGTACCCTCTTTGTGATATACCTGTTCTCCTGAGTATATGTCCATAGCAATTATAGTATATTGTATATTATAGTATTTTATATTATTTTACAGTATATTACAGTATAGTGGCACCAAATGGAAATACAAAAATATTCACTTTTTTTTTTTTTTTCAAATAGGTTTCTTGATCACTCACTGCTATTGTTTGGTGGTTGTCAGTGTATTATAGGTACAAAACAGATTTTAGTACTGTACTTCAGTAGGTATTTTAACATTATTTCAGTCATTGAAATAGGTGTATACTTTTTTTTTTTTTTTTTTTTTTTTTTATAAAGTTCATAAAACCTAAAATGTTTTTACAGTAGTTCTGGCAACAGATGCCTTTTTTCCACAGTTCTCCAAAGCTCTAGGCACCAGGGTGATAATCTGCTTTATACTGGACTGAGATGTACAATATTTGGCGGAGGGCTTGATGTGTGTGGTTAGGGCTTTGGCTTGTGTGCACAGAGCTTGGAGAACCGAGTAGGATCTGATGGTGTGTATTCATCATTCACGGAGACCGGCGTGATAGCCATCTCTTATCGGCATTGCTCTAACAGAGCCAAAGCTTTACCTAAACAGTATCTCAGCGGTTGTTCGAGAGCGACGAGCTTAAAGCGGCGAGCGCGACTTCTTACATTCACCATAAGTGCGTCTCGGTGTCGAGGTCCCAGACTAACAGCTTGTAGCAACTTTAACCTATGTTTTAAATATGAGACATGTCGAAAAGCTAGTCCGAGTGCATTTATAGTGGCTGAAAATTGCTCTGAGACCAAACTCTGTCTTTTATCACACTTTTATCTACCCTCAGAACTGCTGTCTGTCCGAAACGAAAATCAATTTGTATTCAAATTTTTTTTCTGTCCGCCCAGGCCACTTTCAAAATGCACTATTTCCCGGTAGAGGCAGATTTTTTTAAAGAGCATCTTCTGGCTCCCTGGGAAAACATCCCAATGAAAAATGGATGTTTTGCTCTGTGCTACCTGCGCTTTGAGTTGGCCGTGAGCCGGGGAACATTCCTGCCGCTGTCAGGGTGAAGCTGCATTAGCGAAAACGACAGAGACAGCCGAGCGTTCTCTGGTTCGCTCCACCGCCTGACAATCTGACAATTCTACACAAGCTCTGCGCTGCATGTTTTATGTGCTCTGCTCTCCAGACTGGCCTAAAGTTTTTTGGGGGCAATGGTGTGGATGCTCTGACGAGACAGGCCTGACTGTGCGAGGGTAGATACTTCAGTTGTGGTGGAACAGTTTCAGTGTTAATCTTTGTCGAAAAGATGGATGTTTGTAAATTCTCTTTGTACAGAGCGATGTTGAGGTGTCACGCAGGGGAGCGTTCACTGCAAACAACAACAAGGCAAATGCTTGAGATTATTGGACTGCATTATGCAAGAGCTGTGTCTGTTTCTGTGCTGTGAATTACTTCAAACATGAAACGTCTGTCCCAGGGCTTTAGAAAACAGTCAAATTTAATAACATGCACCATGAAAATCCTTATTAGCCTATATTTTTGCATCATAAATATGGTGTAAATTCATTGATGTCTGTTCGAAAACATAGCATTATTGTGTGCATTTAATTACTAATATAAATGACCATTATAAATGAATTTTCATGAAGAAAATTTAGCCTATTATTCTTTATTTTCTTTTATGATGTTATATTAATGATGGCTATGAATCAAGGCATTTTAAAAACATTTTTAATTTTTATAAATTCCTATTTTTCTTGAGTTTTCTCATTAGATTCTTACCACTGTAATGCTGTATTTTTTACTGTATACTGTACAGTACAGTAAAATCAGCTTAAATGAAAGACAGCAAAACTAGCAAAAATATTAATAATAATATTAACAACAACAACATTAATAATTGTTCACAAGTGTAATTAATGAAAGTAAAGAAAATTATTGAAAGGACAAATATAATACGAAATAATTTGTAAATATGTAAGCAATAAGGTACGAGAGGCTGTGCTGTATCATGATTAAGTCATGGCTGAAGGGCGTTGTTAGGCACGACGCGAAGCAGAGCCGTGAATTATTCACGATACAGCACAGCCTCTCGTACCTTATTGCTTTTATAAAACAGTTACCACAGAATACAAATATTAAAGCCAAAAATATGTATCAATGCAGCTTCCATAAAGTAAACTTTCACTAAAGCCTTCCTTCCGCCCGAAAAACCGTGAACAGCTACAGAAGTTACATTATTTCGCCATTAGATGGCGGTAAAGACTGTCTTTATGAGTGTGTCAGTCAGTAGCGAAGACCTTTATATTGAAAACACTGAATTGTTGTGAACACGGAACAAGACACAACTGTCACGGGAAAACCCCTTAACTGTTAAAAGGACAAGATAATACATCGGACATTTAAACAGATTTTTTTATTATGAACATAGGTCTGACCTGAAGGAAAATGCTGAATCCGAATACAGGTAATAAACTCGCTCACTCGATCTCTTTCTCACAATACTCCTCTAGATAAAACAGTAAGCTTCAATGAACAATATCAATTGAGAACATACAGTTTACGTTGCTAAGAGTGGTTGCTAAGGGTGTTGTGTAGTGATACACAGAACCGTTGGGTGAAGCGGTCATAGCCGTGTTTTATCGTGAATAAAACACAGCTATTGACCAATCAGAATTAAGGACAGGAACTAACCATTTTATAAAATATATATTATTAGCCTATACATTTACATATTAGGGTAATGTCCTTTATTATCATGGAAATATTGTCACAATGCAAACAAATGTTAATATTAATTTATATAAATTACTTTTAATAATATTATGTATTTACCAATTATTTAGTGTATCATTGTTATTATTATTATTATTTTTTTTTTTTTTTGCATTAGGATAATGTGCCTACTTATCATAGAAATATTGTCACAATGCAAAGAAATATTAATATTTATTTTAATAATATGAATAAAGTATTGTATTACAATTAATTGTATTATATATTTACAAATTATATTTAGAATAATGATTATTTTTCTTTGCATTAGGGTAATGTTCTTAATCGTCATGAAAATATTGTCAATTCAAATAATTATGGTCCTAAAGAAAGCAACAAGAAAAAAAATGTTGATTCTTTTTTTTTTTTTTTTTTTTCTTTTTTTTGGGGGGTTTTGTGAGAATCTTCCCACGGTGTTTTCACATTTACAATGTTTGAGTAAATACGAGTAAAAACTACTAGCAGCTCTCAACTGCAAACATGCATTGCTGAACATCGGTGATTCTTCTAGAGGAATCCTCTGTTAGCTTTGTGCATCATGATCTGTAGGTGAAGCAGGGACAGTATATGTGCTTTTCTCCGCAGATCAGTGCACGCTTGAACTCCTTCCATGAGCAGCACTAAACAATTTTAAGGCTGTCTGTGCGTGTTAGACGCTGAGACCAAACCGTTTACTTTGGGGGGTATCCACAGAGACCGGTCTGTGCAGGAATGTGTGTGTGTGCGTGTATGTGTATGTGTGTGCGTGTTCGTGCGCGCATGTTTAAGAGAGAGAAAAATAGACTGTTTGTGTCTTCTGGGATCAGCGCTGAGACCACACGTGACATGTTATGATGCTTAAACTGTGTTCACTGTTTCTGGTCCTTTTTCAGTGGCTTTCCTCTCAGAATATGAAATCAGTTTTATCTGAAGCCATGTTATATTATGAGAGTCTATGAAATGGTTCAATTTCCTTGTGTGTGTGTGTGTGTGTGTGTGTGTGTGGTTCAGGTAAACAAAAATGGCAATATCTGAAATCCTTGTCCTTGTGGGGACATTTTTTGGTGCCCATGAAGAAGGCAGCTTATAAATCATACGAAGTGATTTAAAAAAAAAAAAAAAAAATGTAAAAATGCAGACAGTTTTCTGTAAGGGTTATGTTTAGGGGATAGAATATACAGTTTGTACAGTATAAAAAATGCTGGGTTAAAAACAACCCAAGTTGGTTTGAAAATGGAAAAACCCAGCAGTTGGGTTGTTGTAATCAAGAGGTTGGGTTAAATGTTTGCCCAACCTGCTGGGTAGTTTTATTTAACTCAACTATTGTTTAAAAATTACTGTATTGTTTGCTTAAAATTAACCCAAAGTTTGTTGGAAATTAACATTTATTAGTAATTTTAATGAATAATAATTAAACAATAAACATTAAATTACTAATAAATGTTCACCTTTTGAATATTATTGTTGCCTCTAGTAATTATGTGTCTGATTTTTAATTTCCAACCTATTTTGGGTTCATTTTAAGCCAGCTATATAGTCATTTTTAAACAATAGTTGAGTTAAATAAAACTGCCCAGCACACTGGGCAAACATTTAACCCAACTGCTGGGTCAAAACAATCCAATCACTGGGTTTCTCTATTTTCAACCTAATTTGGGTTGTTTTTATCCCAGCATTTTTAGAGTGAACAGTATAAAAATCATTATGTCTATGAAACGTCCCCATAAATCATGGAAACCCTGTGTGTGTGTGTGTGTGTGTATTTGTACAACCATTCTTGTGAAGACTGCTATGAGTTTTAGACCATCGGAGTGAGGACAAAGAGAGTAAATTTGAGGATATTTTGGCCATCCCTCACTTTCTGAGACCCCTTTAAAGGCCTGTTTGAGGGTTAAGACTTGGTTTGAGGGATAAGATTATAATTAAGTTTAGGGTAGGGGTTCGGGTTAGGCAATTAGTTTTGATGAATAAGGTTAGGGTAAGGAGCTTTGCATTGTGTCAATGAGTGTCCTCACAAAGACGGATGTACAAGAATGTGTGTGTTTGTGTGAGTGTTCTGAATCTACTCTTGGAGAAAACGTTTTCATGCTAAGTTTTCAGTCTCATGCTAAATGTTTTCTCCAAAGTAACTAGAGAAACATTTTGTTCCCTTTTCCACCGATGAGCAAAAATGAACCTTTGTTTTGACACCTTGATTTACCTTTTATCATGACAGAATCTCCCCTTCCACCCAATGTGAAAAATGATCAAATATCTTTTGAAACTTTTGTGGGAAAGTTTCAGTACAGATTAAAAGACTATTAGAGACCTTGATGATAATTTAAACAGTATGCTTAAATTTCTGGATGCATGTGAAAATGTAGTAGAATGGACGCAGTTAATTGGTGTCTACGTGAACTTGGTTGACAGTGTGTGCTGATATATTGAGGATAAAGAGTTATTAATGTCACATGTGATTAGCTATTGTTGCTCTGAGTATCTTTGAGCTCCTCTCCAGCGCTTTTTAGCCAACACGTTTTTTTGTTATGTCATCCGTTTCCTAATAACCACTCTCTGTTTAGTTGGGTTCACAGGAAGTTGAAAGTTAAAACCCATTTTTCTCTCCGGCCAGAAGTGACAGACAATTTTTTAAAGTATTCAGTGACTCAGTTAAGAGTCCGATTGTTGCGTTAATCTCACCAGCACTTGTGGAAAATGTTTTATCACTGTTTCGTAATGTTTCAGAGACATCAGCACTTGGTGCTGCATGATTGTGTGTGAACTTTAGAGCTGTTTTAAGGCTGGATTTTAGCTTGACCAAGTTTCAGGATAGAATATGTTTGTAATTTTAATACAAATGATCTATAAAAAAATGATTGGATCATGAAAAGTATTTTCTATACCTGAAGAGAGCCAATCTGAATGTGAGTGTGATAAAACGTTGTCTTGATACACTACTGTTTAAAAATTTGGGGTCAGTAAAATTTGGCTATTCGTTAACATTCATCAGCTGAAAAGCAGAGTTGTCAAGGTTTTTTATTTTCTTTCTGATGAATTGTTCATGATAAAACCAGGATGTGTATTAATTAAGAGAGTCAATAGGGTTAATTTGATTTCATGTTTACTTTGAGAGTGTTAGATATATGCTGCCGAGTGTACTGTATAAGCTTTTCTCTCTTACAAAAAACATTTGTGCAACAACAGTGTAATTTTCAGATATTAAGTTTTCACAAGCCATAGAAGAATACAAAGATCTTAAAGCAGTTGATTATGAGCTCTTTTAATTTCCTGTCTGCTGCTTAGCCGCCCGCACAGGTACCTGAATATCTCAGCTCTGTATTTGCTGCTTTTGTCTTTCTCTTTCATAGATGCTCAGCACACAGAGTTGATGTTCATTTATTCTTGTATTATGCTATATGTCTTTAACTGCTGACTTGCACATGAAGAGGTCTGACTGTGTGTGAGTGAGTGAAGGAGAAAAGTTATAGTGTTTTACACTCTTTATAACTACTTTTTTAAACCTGTGTACAGCATATAGTGGGGTTAAAAAAATCTAAAACTACATCTGGGATTAGAAAATCAATAAACTTTTGGGTTCAAAAGTTTTGGATTTTTAAACATTTATAAAATGTTAACAACATTTTTAAGATTTTTCACAGTTTCTAGACTACACTCTTAAAAATAAAGTTTCTTTATTGGCATTGATGGTTCAATGAAAAACAGTAACATCCACTGAACCTTTCCATACCATTGCACAAAAGATTCTTTATAGTGGAAAACAGGGTAACATTTTATTTTAGGGTCTTTTAACTAGTTGCTTATTAACATGCATATTACTAGAATATTGGCTGTTTATTAGTAATTATTAAGCACATATTAATGCCTTATACTACATGACCTTATTCTACATTCAATACCTAAACTTAGTAAGTTAGTTGTTAACTATTAATAAGCAGTAAATTAGGAGTTTATTGAGGGAAAAGTCGTTGTTAATAGTGAATACATGTTCCCTATACTAAAGTGTTAGCAAAAACAGATTTTCAGATTATTAAAATGTTCTTCACACTAAGAAAAAAATGATTATTTTAAAGGCCCACTGCTGGAACGTGCAGCATTATTCAATGTGTTGACATAATTTCAACTGAAACAGGAAGACAGGGCGGGACATATCGGACAGCTCCTCCCCTTTTTTAAAATAGCCAATAGTGTTTTGTTTATATCACAGCTCGGCCAGAGCCGTTGAGCTCGATAAAGCCTCAGTTTCCTTCTAATCTCGAACTGTTTCTCCTCCTAATCTCCTCCATATACAGCATTCTGTGCAGAATTCAAATGTGTCCGAAACTTTTTGTGGTCTGCGCCGACTCGCGCATATGATCTGCTCTGTGCTATCGTGTCTATGGACCTGAGCAGACTATGTGTGTGACACTAACATGAAACCAGACTTCATTCGCCTCAATGGAAAGCATATTTACACTGTCTTAATCGTTCCCTATCCCCTATATAGTGCACTATATGCCGTTCACCATGTAGAAAATATTAGTAAATGTGTAACTAAGTGACCGATTTTAGCCGCAGCTTCAGCGTCTATTTATAATGTAGGGGGCGGGACACTTCAGATTCTCGAGAGCCTTTGATTGGACAGAAGATCTGATGAGAAGTGTGCGGTGATGTCATGAAAATCTGTGTTCCATCTTAGCGGAAGTGAGAGACTGTAAGTTTTGAATGCTTATGTCTCCTAAATGCAAATTTGATTCGAAAACTGATTCGAAACAAAAGATTCGTGAAGCTTCATGAAGCAGTGTTTTGAAATCGCCCATCACTAGATATTGTTGAATAAAATCGCTATTTTGTTACAAAAAGTGTTCTTGTCACTTTATAATATTAAAGTTGATCCACTGTAGTCACATGAACTGTTTTAAATATGTTTTTAGTAGCTTTCTGGGCATTGAAAAAGGGAGTGTTGCTGAGCCTCACTGAGCCATCGGATTTTATCAAAAATATCTTAATTTGTGTTCCGAAGATGAACGAAGGTCTTACGGGTGTGGGACGACATGAGAGTGAGTAATAAATGAAAGAATTTTAATTTTTGGGCGAACTAACCCTTTAAGGCTAACATATTCATACTTAAAGCTAAAAAACTTAAATTTAAGTTTCAGGGGGACTGAAATTGAACTGATCACTGAGAGGTTCTTTGGGGAACCAAAAAAAAAAAAAAAAAGGTTCTTCTATGGCATCACTGTGGAACCTTAATACTAATTTTTGATATTGATCATGGGAAATAAGATTTCCTTGCTTCCATTAAAGCAGAGGATGTTTTTTGAAGAAGATGTCATTGCTGGAAAACACAATCATCAGGTTTTATTCATGTCCGCTCCATTGCTTATTTTCAATTCCAGTTTTTCTTTGTTATACTGAGAATATGAAAAAAGGTTATTAAATTATAGAATAGAAGCTTGGTCTTATAATTTGGACTCGCTAATCACCAGCAGCATTTATCACCAATGATAACTGATGCTCAGAGCAATAACAGATTGTAAGCAGCATTAGCATTTCTGCGTTGCATATTTTCAGCTGCATATGTTTTTTATTCGAGGTGAAATCTAGAGAAGATGAAATGTGGGTTTGATGTCGTCTGGAGGCAGCTAGCTCTTGTTTCCCCTACAAAGACCCTAGATGCTATTTCAGTGGCCACATTGGAATAGAAATACCACAGGATCACAGAACATTTGTGCAGGGCCGATGTTGCGTGCTCCACGTTGTGTAGGAGTATGGATCTGGATCAGCTTGTTTTGTAACGTTTAAAACATAAAGATGTAAGGAAATAGACGCAGAGGGAGAGAGAGTGGAAACGGCTTTACCTGAAATACATTAGCATAAATGTGTGTGCCCTCACACAGAAATCATTTTGTCTCCTGTTGTATGCATGGTTGGAACATTGTGTTTATAATGTTTAAGTTGCTAAAACTCCCAATTCCAGGAAGGCTTTTGTTATTATTGTTTGTGTAAAAACCTTCATCCAAAATCTGTTGTTCCAGCAGATTCCGGAAAGCAATGCAGTCAGTGCGCCGCCTCAGGCCTTAAAACCATTAAAGCAAAGTAAACAAGAGGTGCCTACAACCAGACCCTCTGATAACAACAATTCAATTTAAAGCAAAGACACAGAAACCTGTTGTGCTGTTTTGGAGGTGGCCGTGGAATCAGCAGGTATATGCATCAGAAGTGTAAAATGTATTTACAAGGTTGTTTGTGCAATAATAAATATTGTGCATTTTTTTATCTTTATTTCTTTTTTTTTCTTTTCTTTTTTTTTTAGAGCATTTACGTTCTCAAGAGAACTTTTGCTGAATTGCATTTTCAACATTATAATCAAGGCAGAAGCAATAGGTGAGTACTGTTTGAAAAAGCAATGGCAAGCTATTAAAATAACTACAAATGTTAATTACCATTATACCACATTATATTATGTTCTGTTATGTTCTGTTATGTTATGTTATGTTATGTTATGTTATGTGTCATGTTATGTCATGTCATGTTATGTGTATATTATATTATATTATATTATAAAAATGTAAAGAAACCATTTTTGCCCAGTAGTATTTAATTTGACCTATTTAAAGAATTTTAGGCTTCAAAAATATATATTTATATTTTATGTAATTTTTTTATTATTATATTAAATTATATATTATATAATATTATATTAATGATATATGATTGAAATGATATATGATAGAAATGTAAAGAAAATATTTTTGCCCAATATTTAATTTGATCTATTTGAAGAATTTTAGGCTACAAAAATATATATATTTATATATATTGATCATTATATTATTTATTATTATATTATATTAAATGATATATTGTATTGTATTGTATTATATTATAATATATTATGTTGTATCGTATTGTATTGTATTATGCATAAATGTAAAGAAAATATTTTTGCCCAGTAGTATTTAATTTGACCTATTTAAAGAATTTTAGGCTTCAAAAATATATATATTTATATATATTTATTATTATATTATATTATATTAAATGATATATTGTATTGTATTGTATTGTATTATATTATAATATATTATGTTGTATTGTATTGTATTGTATTGTATTATGCATAAATGTAAAGAAAATATTTTTGCCCAGTAGTATTTGATTTGACCTATTTAAAGAATTTTAGGCTACAAAATAATTTATATTATATTATTACAATATATTATTACAAAATGTACAGAAAATCTTTCCCCCCAAAAGTAGATTTAATTTATATGACCTATTTGAAGAATGTTAGGTCCCAAAAAATATTCATATAATTTTATTAATCATTACATATCCCAGACTCACTTCATTGAGTTTCTGTAAATCTTCATGTACTGTGGCTGCTATTTTCCAGTTTAAATTGTATTCTTCACATGCTTTGAGCTCTCCTCAAGGTTGTACAAAAAAAAAAAAAAAAAGAGTATATTTTTTATTGTTTTGGGTCAATAAGTATTCTTTGGAGCTTGACGTTAGAGTTTAGTAAATATGAGGCCTGGTCATTGAGGTGTATCACAATAATGGCTTTCTGATCATTTCATTACCTATATATAAACAGATTTTTTTTTCAAACTAGACTAGATAAAACTTCATCTCAACTCCAGTAGCACCATGTGACCTTGAGAGCCTGCCGCACGGTTCTTTTCATCCCCTGTGATTTGGAGAAAATAAGGGAGAGATTTGGTCGTGTATCAGTTATCACAGACGACTGAATCGCTACATTTTAATGAGCGGATCTGGCCACGTTCTGGAGCGTTTGATGAGCATACTGTTGAGTGTTTCTTTCTTCTGTAAAGAACTTCCTATTTACTGCTATTAATGCAGCTGTAATTATTCACTCCCAGATTATTCACTCCCAATACTTCCGCAATAACGAGCTCAAGAAGATTAATGATTGGACGGCCATTGTCCACAAAGTACATTCACTAATCATTGGAAGTGTAAGAAGAAAAAAAAAAGCTATTAAACAATGCAAATCAAACCACATTCCTCAAACCAGCTCGGTTCCACTGTTCGGGCTGATAGCAGAGAAATTGCAGATAACTCCATTAGGGGGAAGAATTGAAAATACGATAAAGCAGAGAGGCTGATGTATGATGTTTCCTCTGGCTGCAGGTTCCGATAAAGAGCTCATTTCCAATGAAAGAAGCACTTGACAGAGGCAATTTTGCTGTTTTAACGAACACTGTCGTTAACAGGCGTGAGATAAGAAACACAAGTGATTGCCCATAATGCCATCCTCAAACGCACGCTATTATGCTCTGTCATTAACCAAAATCTCATCTGCGTGATAGAATAAAGATGTAAAGCATAACGTTTTTTTAACATCTGAAATTTGTTATATACCGGCTATGTTCCTTTTGGCTCTTAAAACGGACCTTGTGTCACTTTATTTCTCTGGTTATCGTGCACTTAGTTTTCCAGCATTTCTGTTTGTTTTTATTCTTCTCAGCATTATTTATAAGGAGGAAGACCACAGAAGTAATTCCCCTGTAAGTCACAGCTTCATCCAAACGAGGAAGTGACTGTGGTAAAACATTTTTCATTAGATGGGATTTTGTGTCTAAATTTATAGGTCAAAGTTGCTTATTAAATATATATTTATGTTATTGATGACTTTATAACAACATCCAATCATTTGAGTTTTATTTTATAATATTGATTTAACCTTGAAAGCTTTATTTTGTTGTTTGTCAGCACTGACAGTCTGGAGGCCTTCTAATTACAGATGGGATGCTGTTGTCATATCACCATCCCTTAATGAAAGTCATAATTCTGGGTATGTCACAGACCTTTCTCATAAAGTAATATGAATGCGTTATAAATCCTAAATGGTCATTCTTATAATTGCAAACACAGATGGCCAATACAGAACCCTGTTAATCAAAACCAATTTGCATCTCATCCTACTTTGTGTGCTGGGTTGATTAAGAGTTTCATAGATTTGGCTCTAGTTTGTTTCTCAAATCTGAATGGATTAAACATTCAACATAAGCACACAATGAGTAAACTTAATTTTGTTGCTCATTGTTTCCAAATTTTGTTCGTCTTATGTATCCCCACAGCTTCATCAGTAAGGCTATTATACTGTATATAAATTGTTTAAATATATTTAAGTATATTCATATTTATATTTACCATATATTTATAATATGTCACTTTACAGTAAGGTCTCATTTGTTAACATTAGTTAATGTATTAAAGGCACAATATGTAACATTTTTGGATTAAAATATCCAAAAACCTCTAGAACAGTGTTATATATTTTGTTGACTTGTGTACTTACATTATCACGAATGTTTAAATCCATAGAAATAAGCAATTTTAACCTGGACACAGACCGTGTCCGTGCGTCACCTATCAATGACATTATACCCGCGTTTCCCTCGTTTTCCGGTTTTATTTTGTAGAAACCATGGAAACACCAAAGACGCTTTAATATATTATGTGTTTTATTAGACAAGGGAACAACTGTTTGGATACATTTATTGACAGAAAAATTATCATTGTTATTTAGCTCAACACGTTCAGTCTTATTGTTTGAATCTCGTTTTCTTCATTATATTAATATGATATTCTAATATCGATCTAGCTTACTGCAGTGTGCAACAAGTGTCTCACAGCAGCCACCGAGCGAACGCACAGACTAACGTTATAAAATCACACTCAAATGTATCTGATATGAAAAACATCACTGGTTTACCCCACATACGCTTGACTGGAAGAAGCGGAAGCACTCGTCTGCGGCATAATAAAAGTTTGCCTGCTCTCGAGCCGCATGTCGTGCTCGTCTATCATTAGCAGTCTCTCCAGCGGCCTCGTTCAGCTACCAACAGCACTCGGCCCTGCTCTGCTTCATACTACAGTAATGTTAATAATCTCATCCATGAACATGATTTCTGCCCGAGTCCCATCGGACTCTTTTTTTCACCGGCTGTGAGGTGAAGACGACAACTTCCGCGCTCAATCTGTGCGTCATCAAGCTACACCTTTGTTTTGAATAGGCGACCTCTAGCGGTGAAAAGTTAAATGTTGTGCCTTTAATTCATAGTTTATGTTAACTAAAGTAGTTAACTAATGAAACCTTACTGTAAAGCAGTGTTAATTTCGTTGACGAATAATTTTCGTCAACGACATTTTTTCACGGACGAAAACGAGACAATGACTAAATAAAAATGCGTTTTGAATGACTAAAACTATGACTAAGATCTACTCTAATTTTCGTCAACTAATAAAAACTAAACAAAAATGAAAGAGAGGACGATTTGGGAAGATATCCAGTCAGGACTGCTGTCCTGTGGAAGATGCGCACATTTAAAGTGTAACGTGCTGTTCTAACCGCGGGAAAAAGCGGCGCTGTTGTGCGCTCTACAGGCTCACCCAGCAGCACTTCAGACAGCCTCGCAGTCAATGAATAGCGCACATTTATTCCAATCGATTGCTTATAAGCTACTGTTGATGAATTATGACAATGTTTACTACACAATGTTTATATGGTAATATGTTTTAGACGGTTGTAAGAACACATATTTTAATATCCCTCACCTGAACTTAAATGAGCAGCCTGCAGACATTTCAGAATAAGAGTCACGGTGTATTTCGGGATGGTTTATACTTATTATTTTTCCCTAGTCATTATTGTTACTTTGTTTACACAATAAACTGTATTTAATTTAATTTCTATTTAATTCATAGTAAACTACTGTATCTTTTGTCACAGGAAGGAAAGACTAAGAACATTATTTGACACATTATTCTATATATTTTACAAGTATAAGGGTTATTATAGTTAACTAAACCTAAAACCATAAAAAAAAAAAATCTTTATTACTTGAAATAATCATTAACTGAAATATAAAAAATAAATATATAAAAAATGTAAACTTATTTTATTTCATCTAGTTTCCAAGCTTTAGCTTAACCTGATATACTAAAATAACTGAAACAGAAATAATAAAAAAAAACTATATAGACATTTAAAACCAAAAACTAAAATACATAAACACATAAAATTACTAAAACTTTTAACTAAAATTACAATGAAAGCAGAAAAACTAAAAATCAAATCTTATCTCAATTTTTAACAAAAACTATAATAGTACCTCAATGAAGTGTGTCAGTCCCTGACAAGTACTGAATTGAGCTCGCTTTCGTGTCTTTTTGCACTTAAACGGTCAAAAACCATCCGCTTTGGTGAGTAAAGTATAGTTCGTTGTCTTAAGTGAACATAAACAGTTTGGAGAATATCAGATGTATATCAGCGTATTGGATCTGTGTATTGTTAGAGAAATTCTTAATGCATTACAATTTAACTAAATTAGATTTTAGTTGACTAATTCTACTGTAGATTTAGTCGACTAAAATCTTATGATATTTAGTCGACTAAAACTAGAGTAAAACAATTTCTGATGACTAAAATATGACTAAAACTAAATGGCATTTTAGTCAAAAGACTATGACTAAAACTAAATCAAAATTTGCTGTCAAAATTAACACTTCTGTAAAGTGTTACCTATTTATAATATAATAATTGGTAGTAGTAGTACTACTACTTTGCATTTTTCCCTAAACATTTAACTGCACGAATAAGCAGTTAATTGCAAAGAGATTAATTGTGTTTACTTCTTTTGACAACCCTAATATTTTTATTTTAAAGCCATAATTTTGGTTTTATAGGTTTAACAAAACAGAAATCTCTCCAAGTACCCACAGGGAACACGTACCCCTTGTTGAGAATCACTAGTATGTCTGACATTAACATATACTATATTCATATATTCATTGCAGAAGTGACTAACAACATCCATTATGCGCTTCCACATAATTGTTTTTTATACAGTAATTGGATTGCATTTATTTCCACTTCTTACAAATTGGCAGAAAATGTCAGCTTACAGATTGTGTTGTGGCAGCACAGTTCCGCAGAACCATACAGGACCAGTACAGCAGAAAGTGATAAAACTGAGACAATAGATGCAAAGGCATGGCCACAATTGTAAATATTGATTGCCGTAGAGTGAGGTCTGTTCTTACTGCACTCTTGCAAGAGTAAAGATGTTCCACAGACAGCCAAATTGTGATATTTCTCTCAAGCTGCGAGGTAGAGGATGCTAATAATGAAAAGCAAAGTTAACCACACAAACACTGACCATATGCTGCCTCTGCATGGATGAAATCCTGTGATTCAAAGCAGCTGATTCCTTTTGGATGGATATCCAGACATCTGCCAGAGAGACTCGGTTCTCTTCGAGCGACAGAGTGGTGACATAGCTAAAGAATGCACTTCAACTCTCAGACCATTAAAATGAAGGATGAACGGCCCGGGGGCAGATGACAGAGGGTCTTTTTTAATAGACGTTGGTGCCAAAGGTCTTCCAATCCTGTCACGCTCTCTCGTCCTAAAGAATAACCTGCGTCACCTTTGTGAGATCATTGATAAAGTTGTCATCAACATCAGATAATTACGTCCGCGTTCACTGTGAACATTTTCCATGGGACCCTGATGGCGTGAGCGTGTCCCCTCAGACCGCAAATGAGGCTGGTGGTTGTAGGGTCTGGGTCTGAATTATTGATATGGTTCTGTATGAGTGGGGAGTTTTTAACGACGGTCATTTAGAAGATGGAGAGGCATCAGCAGGGCGCTAAATCTGACAGCGTGCTCCACAAACAGCGACTTTATTGGCCGCACAGATGGCCCGTGTGTACTGACTTCACAGCGCCAGTACATCACACACACACATACACACAGAGGGCTAGAATACAATATATGAAATTAGATTTGTGTTGATGTGTGATAATGCATTTAGATATATTTGCACGGTATGTTTCAAAGTTGGGGTCAAAAGAGAGAGCGTTTTGTTGCATTTTGTCAGGCAAGTTTTCTTTTCTGAGAGGAAGTGAGTGGTGCTGGTTTAAGATTATTGCTTTTTAAGGGCTGCTGGTCACGTTTCTGAGCTCAGATGCTCTGTAATATATAGCTTGGGTGTCATCTGTTGTTTACTGTTGTGTAGCCCATCCTAAAGAAGACTGTAGACGAGGGCAAATCGATGTAGAAAATCTGTCAGTATGACTTCTGAAAAAGGCTTAATGGACATTTAAGGGTTTCTAGAAAAAAAGTGTGTGCCCTGTGCTGTCTGCAGTATGTGAAAGTCTCGCTAGGACATAGAAGATGCTTGATTAGTAAGTCTTTCAGTGTACTTGAAGGGATAGTTCACCCAATAAATAAAATTATTTCATCATTTACTCACCCTCGTGCCATCCCCGATGTATATGAATTTCTTTCTTCAGATAAACACAAACAACAATTTTTATGAAAATAATCAGTCTCCATGTAATGCAAGTGAATGGCTGCTGCTTGGTTGACGCTTGAAAAACCACACACAGTGATCATGACCAGGGTTTGACATTAACACCCGGCAACCCGCCAAATGCAGGTGGATTTCAGCAGTGGCGTGTAACGCAGTCACTCCTACTAGCCACTTTGGCAGGTTAAATTTAATATATAATATACACATTTTTCAATTGTTGTCTGATATAATAAACTGTGCAATGTAGTGTTGTTAAAAATATCGATTTTTCATTACATATCAATACTAAAATATCTAAAACGCTTCAAATACGCATTTTTATATATGCAGAATAGATACCAGCTGCGCTTTCACGCTCTCGTCTCTCTGACACCGAGTCGACACACACCCCCGCCTCCCCTCACTCACTCGTTTCATTTGCTCTGGATGAATACTGTTGGTGTTACAGGGTTTGAATTTCGGCATGGGATTGCGCGTTTTGTGCATTATTTTACTCATTCTCGCCTCTCATTGAGTTATTTTTCGCTGCTTATTGTACTTAGACAATACACACAAAATAATGTCAAAATGCCAGTCTTGGCGAGTATTCACGTAAAAACACAATCAGTTATGTTTTAAGTGAGCGTAAACAGTTGACAAAGAAAACGCATGTGTAACAATAACCGTGCGTCAGGTCTTAAAGTGACCGCAGCCTAATATACCTGATGCCAAATTATGAGATGATATTAAAAATATCTATATGGCAGGTTTTCCCCATGGTATCGATGTCAAAATTGTGGCCAGTGAAAATGCCGAGTGGCTTGTAACTTTGGAAATCCACTAGCCACAGTGGCTGGTAAGCAAAAAAGTGAATGTCAAGCCCTGATCGTGACGCTAATCCATACGACCCAAGTGGGAGAATCAGTGTCTTCTGAAGCAAAGCGATAGGTGTGATACTAATGTTTTAAACAGCCATATAACCCTGTAGCCCAAGAAGCTAAGCAGGGCTGAGCCTGGTTAGTACCTGGATGGGAGACCTCCTGGGAAAACTAGGTTGCTGCTGGAAGAGGTGTTAGTGAGGCCAGCAGGGGGTGCTCACCCTGTGGTCTGTGTGGGTCCTAATGCCTCAGTATAGTGATGGGAACACTGTACTGTCAAAAAGCACCATCCTTTGGATGAGACGTTAAACTGAGGTCCTGACTCTCTGTGTTTATTAAAAATCCCAGGATGTCCTTCGAAAATAGTAGGAGTGTAACCCTGGCATCCTGGCCAAATTTGACCATTGACCTCTGTCCATCATCATGGCCTCCTAATCATCCCCATATACTGATTGGTCTTATCACTCTGTCTCCGTTCCACCAATAAGCTGGTGTGTGGTGGGTGTTCTGGCACAATATAGCTGCTGTCTCATCATCCCGGTGATTCTGCACATTGGTGGTGGTTGAGGACATTCCCCCTTCCATATGTAAAGCGCTTTGAGTACCCAGAAAAGCACTATGTAAATGTAACGAATTAAATTAAACTCTTTTAACTATAAACCATCATTTGTGGCCAACTGTCCTATAGGCGCATTTACAAGAGTCGATGAGCTTCACAATACACTTATGTCTCGTGCCACAACAGCCCTCTTGAGAACACTCATGTGGCAGTAGATCGGAATCAATGATTTATAGTTTAAAAAGTTAAAAATATTAGTATTTTTCTTACATGCACCTATCGATTCGCTTCAGAAGACATTGATTCATCCACTGGGGTCGTATGGGTTACTGTCTCGATCGCTATGTGTAGTTTCTCAAGCTTCAACCAAGCGCCACCCATTAAATGGCATTATGTGGACTCACAGAGATGGATTATTTTCCTAAAAAAAATTTGTTTGTGTTTATCTGAAGAAAGAAAGCCATAATCATTGGGAATGGCATGAGGGTGAGTAAATGATGAGAGAATTTTCTTTTTTTTTTTTTTGGTGAACTATCCCTTTAAGGAATAGTTTACCCAAAAATAAAGATTCTGTCATCATGTTCTTACTCATACTATTGTATAGCTGTATTTTAACTGCATAAGATGATGTTTTGACTAAATGTTAAAACTGCTTTTTTCTACACGAAAAGTTTTTTTTCCACTTGTGGAACCAATGACCACCAAGCTCCAACAAAGGACACACAAGCATAATAATAAGAGTCCAAAAGAGGAGAAAATATATCCCACAAGTTTTTATGGTGTCTTGTTGTCTTTTTGTCATTCTTTGAAAGGAAAAGTGCAACATTTTTTCAACATATCTTTTGTGATCCATGAAAGAATGTCAGTCATACTGGTACAGGGTGAGTAAATAATATTTTTTTTTCTTTTTCTTTCACATTGCCTGCTAAGGATGGGGAATTTTCTTTTCATGCCATTAGCAAAAGGAGAAAAAAAATGTCTAATGGTGGTTTGCCGTGAACGTTGAAAGATGCGAATGGATTGTACACCAGCGCAGTGCAGTACAGAATACCAAAATATGGAGATGAAGCACTGTACCTGGTCTTATCTCCCAGGGAATGACGTGCAGATTTTGGGAGGGAGAGAGTGAGAGGGAAAACAACACACTGAGAGCACAGTAGAATTTGCAAAGAAAAAAGAACTTGACTCCACTTTTTTTTTTTTTTTTTTTTTTTTTTTGTGGTGTGTTTTGTGAAGCATTCTCATGTCAATCACTCCAGCTTATAGAATATTTCTATGAATCGGTATGTGTCTGTTAATCTCTTTATGATGTATGATCTTTCCTTTGTAATGCTTATTTGTGAGATAGTTGTATATAACACCATTTTTTTAAACCTCTATTACATAATTGTATACTTACTCCTTTTGCATTCTGTTAAGTTTGATAGATTGTGACCCTGTTTAATACAATCTAACTTCATGGAAATGCTGTTGTTTAAATCATCCTGTTGGATAACGCACACAGCTCTATGCATATTGCATTAGAAGAGGTTTTTTATGTGCTGATATTTTATGTATATATACACCGATATAAAAGAAGGCATTCCATTTATTTATGTGTGTATCTAATCCTGTATAGTATTCATATCTGGATTTCATATTAGACTCTTATTTAGTTGCAATTCCAGTCACAGCTCTACACTTTGTTACAAGGTTTTGTAATACTTTGCTGGGCCATTCCACAAAAAGGTGTGTTTTGTGTAAGCAATGACTATGGAAACAATACTATGTGCTATTGTAATTTATTTTAACAATTGACAATTAAGTGTCTTCTCTTTTGTATCACTTGTTAGTTTTTGTCAGTAGGAGATGATCTGAAAGTCAACCTGTAAGCATGAGTTTGAAATGTAACAACTGATAATTAAAAACTGGATATTTAGATGTATGTAGAAAGGCAAATGTAGAAATATCAGCATAAAATTATCAACGTATGACTAAATGAACCGTAAAACTGGTAAAACTCAACTTGGTTACTTTTTAAAGGCACGGCTATGTAAATATATTAACATTTTTAATTTAGCTTGAGCAATTCATCTTTTAAAAAAGAACATTTACTTCAAAAATAGCCTTTTCAAAAATGGAAAGCACGAATTTGAACCTTATTGTTTAAAATACGCCATATGTCTGCAGTCCTGAAGGAGTGACTCTAATGAATCGCTTCTTTTTATTGACTCGAACACCGACGACGCGACCAGTATAAATCGATTCCCGAGGGAGTGACTCTGAAGAGTCGGTTCTTTTTATTGAATCAAACACATAAACAAGACCAGTATAATCCGATTCTCGAGGGAATGACTCTGAGCCGGTTCTTGTCACTGAATCTAAACACATACAGCGCGACAGGTAGGCTATAGTGCGATTCACAAACGAATAACTTTCACTTTTATAGTCCTTATGAAACGAATGCTACTAGTATCTTGCGTAGTTGGTGTAGTACAAAACGTGAACGTCTTTTTAAGTCATGTAAACAGCAGAGCAACCTTGCTACGTTTAAACCCCATAGGAAATTTGGTTTGAAAATAAGTTTTAGGACCACAAACTGAACTGTTCCAGTTAAATTCCCTACGGTCCCCATCCCTTCTCCCCATATATATGTGTGTGCGCGCGCGTGAGTCCGTGTGTTTGTGTGTGCGCGCGTGCTGGAGGAGGGAGAACTCTCAGCTCTGAATCCAGCCACGCAATCACGGAGAATGTGCGCGAAATGCCTCACTGCTGTTCTCTGTAACTCCACAGGGCAGATTCTGTATGATATGACTGCACGAACGGGTTTGGAGTGACATTGAAGAAGACGCATTTCTGAAGACCCAGAACCGAACCTCCCTCTCGAGCTCATCTACAGTCAGCATCCGTACATTCTGGACCTGTTACCACTCGACTGGTATAACACTGACCATTTCACCCTGTGTGGATACTTCTCCAGACCGCAGAGGATTCGCGCAATTTCCAACGGACCAAATTATGACTCATTTCACTTTGCTTGGATGAGTTTTCCATCTTTGCTTTGCTTTTCGACCATTATACATATTATATAGTTAAATATCTAATTGATCAAATAACAATTAAATAATGACTTTTTAATGCCCCTCCCTTCAAATTAAATATTTTAATGCGTTTTTTGAGATGCGTAAAATGGAATCCACTGCGCGTAAATTCACGTCGGATTAACTCTCTCTTCGCATCCCGGCCACATTCCCGTGAAAATCTATGGAAGTAGCCGAGTTTGCTTTGAACTTGCTCTAGGCTGGGAGCCGGGAGTATTTTCTGCGGGACGTAGTGAGGATGCAGTCGGGGATGCGGGCGCTCTGTGCCGGCGGAGGCGCGTCTCTCTGCTGCCTGCTCATGCTGTGGATGATCTACACCCACATCCTGAAAGAAGGCAAGTGTTGAGCATCACTATACATGACTTTCACTATGGTAACGGGGTCCAAATAACCTCATATTTTTTTCTATGCGTAGACTCACCTCTAATTCTGTCCTTATTATAAAGTTGTTTAAAAATACAGCAGTCAGATTTCTCTGAGCCGAGCTTCTGTGCCTTAATACCCAGGGGGAAAAACCATAGTGTATAGGACAGAAACAACTCCTCTGAGAGACCATGGAGAGCTTGTGATATTATTATGGAAATCTATAGCATAATATGGAGGGCATGCTTCACAACCCAGAGGAAAATTGTATTGCTTAGGGGTTTGCTCGTTCATAGCTCAGGAGATTTATTGGAGATCCCATTCATGCAACTTTGTCTCAGAGGGTTCTCTTAAAATTCATTTAAAGAAATAAAAATTGAGATTACATAGGTGCAAAATAAACATGGACCACAAATATAAAGAATTTAATGAGGAATGTTTGAGATCTCTGACTGCAGACTTGAGAAATCTGAGAACAATTTGTGTCATTGTTGAGATTTCTCTGTGAGAAGCAGCTGAGACCTCATGTGTGAATTTCCTTTCCTTTGAATGGCTTTTAGGGGTGCATTCATTGTGTGTGTCCACATATTTGTAGTGTGAAGCTTATGTGTCTCTGAAGTTCTTGTCTTCTACTTCTTCTAATGCCGTGAATGATTTGTTCAGGCACCAGTGCTTTTGTGTGCATGCATTTGCATCAATGTCCACTGATATGTGTTGTGTGTGCATGTCTCTCCGGCGTTTCCCTGTGTGTTCTAGAGGTAATGAAGAGGATAGTCATGATTTGAGTCAGGGGTAAGAATGTGACTCATATTTGATAAGCTAACTGGCCTAAAAAGGCACTGGGAGGCATGTCATACGTGGCACAGCATTTGTGTGCTGATGTGGAAGTTTTGCAGATGGCTGTCAGTGGGGGGTGGGGTGGGGTGGGGGGGTGATTGGTTTTTGTCAGGGGGTTGAGTTAAGATAGGATATAATAAGAGATATTACAGACATTAACACTTCATCTCACGGTGGCGTCTTCGCACGATAATACTGCAGATTTATGGGCACCCCGCTGCACAAATCCTCACGTTTAACTGAGACATTCAGAGCACTAAATGTTAGTAGGCGGGAACTGGTGTCTTGTATTTGGGGGATCAAACATCCCTTCTGGATCCTCTCTACATTATATTCTTCGGACCAACATGAAGAAACTAGAAAAAGGAGCTTGACATTTTTGCATCATGTCCAGCTGCAGAGGCTGATAAATCAGTCATCAAATGTCACTGAATAATTTTATGCTTGTTGTGTTTTACAGGCAAAGTGAGGGGATATTTCATATTTCTACCATGAAGTCTTTGTAATGTTTTTGTATAGATAGATAGATTGATTGATTGATTCTGTCATTATTTACTCACCCTCATGCCCTTCTAAATCTACAACTTTCTTTTATCTGTGGAAAACAAACAAAGACTTTACGGGTTTATTAATAAAAAATCAATAAATTATTATTTATTTATTTATTTTTTAATGTTGTTTTGGCCCCATTAACTTTATTGTGGACAAAAATAGCTAGAATATATTCTTTTGTGTTCGGCCAAAGTTTATGGACTCTAGCAAGTATAAAAATGTTTCACTGTTTTATTTATTTATTTATTTATTTATTTATTTATTATTTTAGCACAGTCTTGTGGTGTTGCTCTCTAGTGTCATTTTCTGGTTTCATTTAGTTTACATACTGCGGACTCTGAGCCCTGCACATGACATGCAGATAAAAATATATACATATCCTGGCCACAAATTAATAATTCATTCTCTTGTTTTAGTACATCTTAGCCACAAATTAAGATTTTGATCTCACGACTTACTAATTTGTTCCCTCACTTTAGTAAATCATGGCCACGGTGAACTGATTTGTTCCCTCAGTTCGATTTAACTAAATCAAGGGAATGAATTATTACAATGTGGCCACGATTTTCTAAAACAAGGAAATTAATTAGTAAAACGTGCTGACATATTAGTAAGTCGTGGGAATGAATTGTTAATTCATGGCCACTATATACATTTTTTCTCCCCGCATGTCATGTGCAGGGCTCTGTAATATACATTTATGGGTCATTGACGAATAAGGTTTTTAAAAGTGTAAAAAAAAAACATAATAGGAGATATAATTAATTTTAAAGTTTTATTAAGTGTTAACAATGAGATTATGTGATTTTTATAATCAATTAACACTGCTTTTGTCATTTTTTACAAGATGTACAAAATTTGTCACCAAAAAAGTCAATTGGTTTAACCACAATTTCAGTTATACCGAATGACGATATTTTCAAACAATGCTAACAGGCTGATATCTAGCTAGCTAGCAAAAGGACAATTAAACATTTTATATTTAGTACAAGTTTTTAAAATATTACATTTTCCATGTTTTATAACGGCTGTACCAAATGACCTGATGTTTCGGGACATGCGTATGAGCAAGTGAAAACATAAATTTTTCAAATAGTTAAAAGAGAGTTAATTACTTTGCTTCATGACCATGTGGTCCTTTGCCATGACTTGAGCCAAAATGGTCCCTTTATATTGGTTACTCCAAATGACATCAATGAAACTGGCCTTTGGACGGTTAAACCGAATGACCTTTTGACACTTCAGAATCTTTAAAATACCTTTATATGTAGAAAAATATAATTAAAAGATCTAGTTGTACTACCTTACGTACTTTGGATGTCATATCTTTGTTTTTTATTATTATTAAGGCCTTTGGACAAAAAAATGGCCCGTCACGTCATTGACCCTTATGCATTTGAAATACTTTTATCCAATGTGACTTACATTGCATTGAAGACATTTTTCATCACCTCATAATGGTTATTGGAATTGTTGGTTTAACTTAAAGCAAGTTACCTGTTTGCCTTATATATAATTTATTTATTTATTTTTCTATTAAAAAAAGAAAGTTGTACAGGGTTGGAATGACATGAGGGTGAGTAAATAATGACTGAATTTTCATTTCTGCTTGAAGTGTCCATTAAAAGAACATGATTTTGTTCAATAGCTGGATGAAATGGCAACTTTTGATTGCTGTGACGCTATAGTGTGGTGGCCATTCATTTCGATAATGATATCCGTGACCCTACTGAAGTTGTGGGTCAGATATTGATTGATCAATGTGTGTGACCATCGACCTTTGCCGCTGTTTGGCTCCGAGTCATTTACAGATGAAAGAATGTGGCTTCGAACGAGGCCTTGACCCTTCAAGCACCATAGGCATGTGATGAAAAACCCTCATCGCTCTTGTCTTTTTAATGGCCTTTTAAAAGATCCAGTGTACAGATGCACATTTTAATACTACATTAATTGTGGTAAGATGTAAGTGATATGGAGATGTGTGTGTGTGTGTGTCTTTGTGAGCCAGCAGCGCGTGTGTTAGAGTCGTGATTTAATTATGCCGTCCTCTCAGGCCAGTGCTGTCATCCAGAATCACAACAGAGCTGCTGCGATGACATCACCGATAATGCACAGAGCATTTTCATCACCGATGCCCAGCGTAACGAGAGGGACAGTGACGAGATGAGAGATTTACAAGATTAAAATCAATTGTCAGGAGTCCAATTAAAAATTCTCTCTTCTCCCGTAGTGGAATTCCCCGGAAAGCTCAGAGCAAAAGATTAGTCGTTTGTTAAATATTGTAGAAAGATTCAGTTTCGTTGAGCACCTCCCGCACCACTGAGCGTTCAAACTAATGCCTGTGCAAATTTGATTCAGCTGCCTTTTTTATATATAAAATGCAAACAAGCTTCTCTGCATGTGCAGGTTGTTAGGACACAAGCTCATGTCACTGACTGATGTCTCCCTTTATCCATCAAGCGCACCAAATGCTGCCCTGCACATCGGAGATACTGCTCTGCTTGGTTAAATGTGATGTGTGACATTTTTCTGATGTTAAAGCACTTTCTTGTTTCTAGCTTAATATGCAGAGACAACTGTAAGCCGCTCGTAGGTTGATTTCAAGGAGTTTTAATAAACCTGGAGAGCTATCCATCCTAAAGGCCGTTGCTTGGCTGGTGCATGCTGCCTTTGCTTCAGTTCCAGAAAGATTTCCTGAGCCAATCACCTGAGCAATATATATGTCTTTGATCGTTCTATATTAGACGCCTTGCAACAGACAGGGAAAATCATAAGTCTGTTTCATGCTGTTAAGAGCCCTGTGAGAAAAATAGGTCACTGGTGAAACCGCTACAATAATATTGAATGCCTACTTTTCAGTGGCCGTCACAGGATTATTATGTTTTTGAATTTTTAAAGTTTAAAGTGACATGTGAAGGACAAGTATGGTAACCCATACTTGGAATTTGTCCTCTGCACTTACACCTATCCAAATGCACACATATTAGGAGTAGCGAGTAGTGAACACACACACTGCAAACCGTGGACACACACACCCGGAGCAGTGGGCAGCCATTTTGCTGTGGCGCCCAGGGAGTGATTAGGGGTTAGGTTACTTGCTCAAGGGCACCTCAGTCATTTCCTGCCTGTATTGAGAATCAAACCCACAACCTTCGGGTTACCAGTCTGACTCTCTAACCGATAGGCCATGACTTATTAATTTAAAGTATTTTAGGGCTTCATACAAAAGTTTATGCACTACTAACTAGTATAAAACAAAATAAATATTTTACATTTAAAGTTGCTGTCTAGTGGCATTTTCATATTTCATTTAGTTTGTTTAGATTTATGTGAATTTATGCATTTGACATTGCATTGGAGACATTTTTATCAGTTCATAATGATTATATTTATATATATATATATATTATATATAATATATATATATTTATTTATTTATGTATTTTATAATATATATATTTATATTTACCTGTTTATAATACACCATGTATTTAAATTTTATTTAGTTTTAGTTTTTAATACACAATATATCAAATTTTGAAATTATTTTTAACATGAAAATGCCACTAGACTGCTGAAAAAGTTGGTCATGTTAGTTTAGTTTAACTTTTTCCCAGTTATGTTAGTTATTTTTATTTCAGTTAATGCAAATGTTTTTAATTAAAATGTAATCTTTTTTAGTTTTTATTAATTATAATAGCATGGAGTAAGCATACTTAGCATACAACCTTTTTGCGATAAACCTTTACAGACCCTATGAAATAAAATTCTGAATTGTGTGAAATCAAATTCTGAATTGTGTGGCTTTTAGTCTTCTTAACTTTTAGGGCATCTATAAGTTCTCCTAAATGTTGACTTTTTTTTAGATATATACATTTATGCCGTGTGTCCACCAAAGTGTTTTTTCCAGTGGCTAGCGTACTTTTCCAATTGTTTTCAATGGGAGTGCCGCGTTTTTTAAACGGCAGGAGCATAATGAGGCACTGAGCGTCTTTTTCATGCTGAAGCGCTCTGTGTTTTTTACCGGTCGCCTCGAGTTAAAGAATGTTCAACTTTGAGTAAAACGCTGCGCTTATTACTGTCACTAGCCAGCCGTCCAATCAGAGTGGAGGAGGGGCGGGACAAATACAACACCGACCAACGGTCACAACATTCTTGATGTGCAACGACATCAACAAGCAGAGAACAGAACAAAATGGATGAGAAATTAATATTGCTGGGCTCCGAACATACATAGCAAGTACTCTACATTGACATTTTTAGTCTGAAACAAATTATCTGCGAAACCAGCTACAAGTAACAGTGATATTCCGTATCATAGCAACAAAGCGTCTCAGCTGACAAAAACGCTGCGCTGCCGAAGCGCTCTCACAGTTAGTCGTTTTTGGCAGAGCACCTAGCATTATCAGCTGGCTAAAAACGCTTTGGTGGACACACAGCCTTAAAATTTACAGTCTTTCTCTTACAGGAAAACAGGCCAAAATCCTTGACGAGTCATCCTGCACTAAACAGATTTTTGTCCAGTCAAATGCTATGTAGAATGAGATTGTCCCTCCCCCTGCAAACAACCAGCAAGTACTGATTAATTGTTCATTGTAGTGATGTAACTAAACCCTACTGGCTAATTTTGCGACGCCTCACCTAAACTTCGGTTACACTTTATTTCAGTAGTCCACTTTAGACATTCTACTAACTGTAAGTAACTTTGCAACTACATGTTAACAAACTCTCATTAATTTGCAACCACATGTCAACTAACTCTCCTTGAATATCATTAGACTGTTAGGTTAGGGTTAGGTTTAGTAAAATAAGTTGACATTACATGAAAAGTTACTTGTATTCAGTATAATGTGTGTTGGAGGAGCATCAAAATATAGTGTTATCAGTTATTAAGCAAACAGTCTACTAATACTCGAATGACTGATAGTAGAATGTCTAAAGTGGACTATTAAAATAAAGTGTTACCTAAAGATGTTTCAATAAAAAATACATCAACACAGGACAGAAAACCTCGTCAGACAGGTCTTTTCTGGACGTGCACTCAAAGAGGGTAATTTATCTGTTGATTTTTGGCAGGTGAAATTTCGTAACCACCTTTGACAACCATCAGCAATGATTTAAAATGGCATGATTTGTAGTAGATGTTGTTCCCTGACTGTTATCCAAAATTCCCTTTACAGACGAGAATAATTCATATTAGTAAACGCGTCTACGGCTGAGAGACAGATGGAGGGTGTTTGGCTTAGGAAATGGATTTACAGTACAAGAGAGTGATGTAATAAAAGGGCTACTGTGTGCTTTTTAAGACAGGCCCATTACCTGCAACACGTGCTTTGGTCTGTCAGGCCCTTTTGGGGGTTCGGTAACAAAGAAATGTGTGGGTCGCTGCGAGTGGCTGTGAATTCTGCCCTGACAGCTCCCCCACAAAGCGCCGCCATTCGTCATGGCAAAGACAGGAAATCAAAGTGCGCTTGGCTGTGGGTGTGCACTCTGGGCCACAGAACAGACAGATGGATGAGCTGTCACCAACATCAGCGCTGCCAGTTTATTTAACAATACATTTGGAAATGTCAGTGTTCCCTCTGCGGACTTTTCGCCATGCCACCGCCGACACCTTTCGGCTTCCACCGTTAAGCTTGGGTATCAGTGGGTGGGAAGGGATGTTTCTAATTATAATGCAGCAGAAGTTCTCAGCACATCCTGCATGAGAGAAAGACTCCAGTAGTCTTGTATTTGTTTTTCTGGAGTTCTCAACAGTGTCTTAGAAGAGTCAAGAGATTTTAATGTGAACTCAAACATCACATCAAATCCTTCCAAGACCAAATTATTTCAGACATTCCTGTCTGTCTGTCTGTCTGTCTGTCCTATTAGTTGTTCTATTGTCTATTTTCTATCATTTGGTCTGCCTATCTATCTATCTATCTATCTGTTTGTCGCTCTGTCTGTCTGTCTTTTCTGTCATTCTGTCTGTCTGTCTGTCTGTCTTTCCGTCCGTCCGTCCATCCATCCATCCATCCATCCATCCATCCATCCATCTGTCTGTCTGTCATTCTATCATTGTCTTTTTTTTATCTGCCTGCCTGTCCATCTGTCTGTCCTATCTATTGTTCTATCATCCTGTCTATCTATCTATCTATCTATCTATCTATTTGTCACTCTGTCTGTCTTTCCGTCCGTCCGTCCGTCCGTCTGTCCATCCGTCCGCCCATCTGTCTGTCTGCCCGTCTGTCTACCTATCTATCTATTTGTCGCTCTGTCTGTCTGTCTTTCCGTCCATCTGCCCGTCTATCTATCTATCTATCTATCTATATATCTATCTATCTGTCTCTCTTTCATTCTATTATTCTGTCTGTCTGTCTTTCCATCCATCCATCCATCCATCCATCTGTCTGTCTGTCATTCTATCATTCTGTCTGGTTTTTATCTGCCTGCCTGTCTGTCTGTCTATCATTCTGTCTGTCTGTCTATCCGTCTATCTGTCTGTCATTCTATCATTCTGTCTGTCTGCCTGTCTTTCCATCCTTCTGTCTGGTTTTTATCTGCCTGCCTGTCTGTCTGTCTATCATTCTGTCTGTCTGTCTGTCCGTCTTTCCATCCATCCGTCTGTCTGTCTGTCTATCCGTCTATCTGTCTGTCATTCTATCATTCTGTCTGTCTGCCTGTCTTTCCATCCATCCATCCATCCATCTGTCTGCCATTCTATCATTCTGTTTGTCTGTCTGTCTTTCCATCCATCTGTCTGCCATTCTATCATTCTGTCTGTTTTTTATCTGCCTGCCTGCCTGTCTGTCTGTCATTCTATCATTCTGTCTGTCTGCCTGTCTTTCCATCTGTCTGTCATTCTATCATTCTGTCTGTTTTTTATCTGCCTGTCTATCTGTCTATCATTCTGTCTGTCTGTCTGTCTTTGCATCCATCCATTCATCCATCCATCCGTCTGTCTGTCTATCCGTCTATCTGTCTGTCATTCTATCAGACAGAAGTGTTTTTTATGTCTGTTTGTCTGTCTGTCCTATCTATCGTTCTATCATCATGTCTTTTCTATCTATCTATCTATCTATCTATCTATCTATCTATCTATCTATCTATCTATCTATCTATCTACCTACCTACCTACCTACCTACCTACCTGTCTGTCTGTCTGTCTGTCTGTTGTTCTGTCTGTCTTTCCTATCTATCGTTCTATCATCCTGTCTGTGTTTTCTATCATTCTGTCTCATCTATCCGTCCATCCGTCATTATCTAATGGTGCACAACCTTGTAGAAGAAACATCCGAGACAATTGATACCTAATAAAAGATAACCGAGAACTCCATTAATTCTCTCAAGCTGTAAACGAGCAACCTCTGAGCAATAAATTTGTCCTCTGGGATTACTTGGCTGAACCACAAGGTTTTGAATTCCTGGTTATTTTTGCACTCTCCCTAAATGCCATTGTCATAATGTTGTGTAGGTGGGCAGGACAGATATGTCATTTCCAGCAGCACAATTTGCAAAATGCAATTTCTTCTTCAACAAAGGGCACCAGCTCCCAGCATGCCAGATGTTAATGATGGCCCGTATCATAAATTTAGTGGCGAGAAACCACTTGTGCCTCTGTAGGTAATGAAGCCGTAGAACTGAACGAATGTTTATGGAAAATTCAAAAGCTTTTTAAGGCAAAATCAATTGTGCAGCATTGTGCCACACATTTTTTAAAATTTTTCGCTGCTGGGTATACATAAATATAAATGTAATTCATGTCAAATGCCACCCTGCTCTAGTTCGTTGTTCTCTCTCTCTCTCTTAGCTGAGAGGAATTCTGGAGTGTCTAATATATGAAGATGAATGATATGATGTTCTGCAGTATTTTAGCTTCACTGCTTTCTCTCTCCTCCTGAGAAATGCCGTCTGAGTTTAGGATTGTCAGATGTTGTCTGAAGTGTGTGACCTTTGTTCCCTGTCTTGTTGCTAACTTGTATCAGTTTTTTGTTATAGCCATCCTCATTCCACTTGAGGTTGATGCTAAATGACATAGATGTTTAAACAGGTTCTTAGAGGGTTAGTGTGGGTTAATTAGCTCTTCCGTACACAATGCAGGAGGTTATGGCCGTCTCTATTGCCGAACATAACAGTTAACAGCATAGACAAACTCTACAGAGAGGCAGTTTTTAAACTGCGGCTCAAGCTGCACTCCTTTCCACTCGTACAGTAACAAAGGATTAGCTTGGCTGTCTGTGGACTGAAGAGATGTATTTGAGTGAATCTCACGATGCCTGTCAAGAACATCATAGTCCACCACAAAGAAAGAGAATAGTACATTTTACTCACATTTACTCTCATGTCATTTGTGGCACACCAAAGAGGATGTTTAACAAAAGTGTCTGAACTGCTCTCTTCCTGGTGATGAAAGTGGATTGGGATCAGGATCTAAAAAGGACGGAAACAAGCACCATAAAACATCATGAAAGTAGTTCATATGACTTGTGCACTAAAGTCTGTATCTTCTTATAAAAAAAAAACAACAACAAAAAAAAAACATTACAATAGCTTTGTGCGAGGAATGGACTGAAATGTAAGTTATTTTTGAAGATCTTGCTTGCCGTGCACAATACACTACAACGCGCTTCTTCCCGGGTTGTGACATCACAAACCCCAAAATTTGCATAAACCCTGACCCTGGGAACACGCAACAAAGGGGGCGAGGCCATGTTGGGCTGCTTTAGAGAAGAGTAGAGTTGTTGATGTAGAGTGTTGTTACCATGCTGTCATTTTACGCCGGACTGCTTCACAAACGAGGGTCAATTCAATGCTAGATTTGCACAAAAGATTAACATGACGGTACATGCTAGTCGATGAGTTGAATCAACTCCAGCAACTACATAAATGTATCCACTAACCATTCAGAAACGTCCAGTTTCATTCTAAAAGTTGTAATTTCTTCCTGAGTCTCTCCATCAGCGTCAGACTCCGGTTTGAACAATGTAAGGCTGAACACCGTTACTGACAATCCTCATTTTGGCTGCCTGAGATTCTCCAGCTTTGTTGTTGTTGAGCAACCGAAGCGTGAGCTATTAAAGCTCTGCCCTCTTCTGGAAAGCGGGCCGGGAGCAGCAGCTCATTTGCATTTAAAGGGACACACACAAAAACGGCGTGTTTTTGCTCACACCCAAATAGGGGCAAATTTGACAAGCTATAATAAATGATCTGTGTGGTATTTTGAGCTGAAACTTTACAGACACATTCTGGGGACACCAGAGACTTATATTACATCTTGTATAAGGGGCATTATAGGTCCCCTTTAACATAAAACGTATTACAGTATTTTGTTACTGTAGCAAGTAAAACGTACTATTACAGTAATTAGACAACAAAAAAGAATTACAAAAAACTTAAAAGTGAAAAGTTCACCCATTAGTGTATTAATAATCTAATTATTATTATCTGCCACCCATTCTCCACCAGACCACTTGTCTTATGTAGTGTTGCATTATTGTTGTTGTTATTATTATTATTTTGCATAACAGTAATGACAAATGATAAATAAATGTGCTTAATTATCATTAAAATGTTGCAGTGCAAAAAAATCTCATTGTTAGTAAAAATTAAATGTTTTCTTTGTACAAAATATATAAAAAATTTTATCTTTTGAATTTGGTATGAAATATAACCTGAACATGTTCTTGACAAGTTTCATGAGATTTATTCACTCCCATCGTGTGTTAAACTTTTAGCACCCCCGCTGATTCAAGTGATTGAAAACCAGTGAGAGTTTGCAGTGAAATGTTTTGTCTAAGCCTTATATTTTGTTGCAAACTCTAGAAAAAAACAAGTGTCATCTTCCTGTCAGTTGTCCTGTGGTGCCGTGTTTGGAGAGGCGGTGGTGTTTTGAACCGCACTAGCTTTGAGCTTCATGTTTCCCTTGCAGTTGTACCTACATCTTCAGGCTGAAAATGACACTGCAGACCTGAATCTACTTCCTCTGAGAGAGGAAGTAGAGTCTGAAGAAGAGCAGAGCTGAGTTTGGTGACCCGGTCTGTGCTCAGGTGCATGTAGATCCTTATCGTTTGATTCGCTCTGTCGTGTCTGGACTAAACAGGCAGAAAAACCTCCTGTCATATCAATTAACTTAACAACCTGTGATGGAATGGCTGTCAAGCTTTTGGCACATCAAACCCTCCGACTCTATCTCTTTCTCTCTCTTTTTCCATCCTGTTTTCTGAGGCTTATCTCCATCCGTCCCATTCATCCTCTGGCTGTTAAACATGGACAGAATGCTGGTATTTCATGCCATGGATGTTCCTGGCCAGCAACACACAGCTGTTTTTATGGGTGTGTGTGTGTCTTTTTGTGCATGTTTCTTCAAATACAGGCACATTTATGTCCCTGGGGTCTGTTTTTATTAAAATTAATTAAAAAATATTAAATTAACCTTTTCCTCCTGTTTGTTATATGAAGGTCACACTCTCTTGGAAAATGTTCAACATGCCTTAATTTCTTTCTTTCTAGTTTTCAAAATGCTTATTACATGGTGATTGGGTGTAATTTTTACCTTTTTAAATAAAATTATTGCATATAATTATTGAATTTTTAAACATGACAATCAAAACAAAGTCAAATAAACACTAACAGTAAGAAAATGTAATTTTTTTTTTACGAAAATTACAGTTGTCAGCCAACATAACGATCAATTTTGCCGCATTTTTTCATTTTAGTGTTTTTGGTTTCCAAAGGTGAGTGCAGATCATAAATAAAATAAAATATGAAACGTAATATATGTAGATGTAAAAATCACTTTTTATAATACATTTATAAAATATTTTTATTGCACTTAATTTCCAATCAATCTCTAACTTCAAGTTGATGTTCATGGCTTTCAGAAATGGCAATTCCCATAATTCATTTGTAATGCATGTATATTTGCTGTTGTTAGCACACAAATCAAATTAACTAGTGCAAGTGTGTAAAGTACACATTTATTTTCTAACAGAGACAAAAGCACCCGTAGTTGAAGAAACACCTCGGTATGAAATGAAACAGAATAAAAAGGGGCAAACAGAGAAGCATCAGAGGACTGAAGGAGGGGTTAATTCTCTTATCTAAATTCTGAGCTGTGGAGGATTAATGTGGGCCGTTATGGAAAGAGGTTGTGGCTCTATTTTGGAGGAGGCTGATCAGAGCGAGAGCGCGAGCGAGACAGAGAGAGGTGACCTTCAGCATTCTCCATAGTCTTTACAATAATGATGTCTGCTGGGATTTCTCATCTCCACTCAACAAGATGCCCCCATCGCCGTCAAGGTTAAAACAATTTCAATAGACTTTGCATCTGACACATTCGGCCTGAAATTGCATGTAAGTTTTGTTCTTGGTGTATAATGTTTAGTATTCATTCTAAACCCTAACGCTCAAAATGGTTTGAGTACAAACTTAAATGAAACACATTAATTCAGTTAAATTAACTGTTTGAGTATTTAGAACTTTCTTTTTCTTTTGAGTTCACAGCACTGACATATTTCAAGTAAACTGAACTGTTTCATTGTTTTGAGTTGTATGAACTCATTTCTTTTAAATTAGACTAACTTAAGTTTAACTGAAACTAGGCTTGGATATCTGTTTCCCAGCATGCTTTGCCCATGGCACTCGAAAGGGAGAGTAAATACTAAAATAAAGTGTTATATAATGTTTTTTTTGTGCCAGATTAATTATAAGGGAGATTTAGTAGTGATTTAATGTTTTGTTATGCTAATTTAGAAGAGTTTCTGTTAATGTGGGTTTTTGGAGAGTTACCATCATGGTGACAAGTGGCTGCTTGGTTTGGGAGCAGGTAAGTTAGATGTTTTAGGTTGCTGTACTCATTCAGTATGCTATTGTTAACATGTTAAATAAATTGGCATTTTCTGAATTAGTTTGTTATAGCTAGCAAAAATATTTACATTGAAATAACCTGATAATTTTAAGTTAAATATATAAATCAGTGTACTCAAAAATGTCATTATGAGTACAAAATCTTACTTAAACTTTGAGTTTTTTTACTTAAAAAATTCTCATTCTCTTTGTTGAGTTCTGACAACTTATTAGGGTTTACATGGTAGTAAATAACTCATTTGAACTCAAAATAAAGTTAAACTAAATATTTTATGTTAATTGCTATCAAAATGTATGAGTTAGCATTACTCAGTACTTCAAGTTAGGAGCAATTAACATGCATGAGTACTACAAACTCAAAACTTGATAGTTCTGCTTACTTAAAATTGGAAACATCATAACTCAAAAAAAATGATGTAACTGATTACTATAAATTTTTTGAGTTAGCCCAACTTATTCGGGTTTACAGTGTTGTGCTGTTGTAAGAGGAAACTTTTTGAGAGTGAGAATGGTTGAAAATTAGTTCATAATGCAGTGTTTTTAGACACTAATTAGGCAATCACATGTCCTTCAGAAAATGTACAAATTTAGTTATACTAACAGCTTCCAGTGTTTTAAAAAATATCAAGCATTTTCACTGTAGAAATGGACTGTCTGTCCATTGCACATTGTGTTCAATTCCTCTGGTATCTTCCATGAAAGGCAGGTGCCTTCTCGAGCTTGGCTGACCTTAACCTATTGTTTTGAAATAGTAATTGTTCAGGCCAGTGGACTGTGAAACCAATTGGTCGTCCTGTAGGGAGTACAAGCTTTGCGTTCAGCACGTCCGTCTTAATCAGCTCAGTCTGTGCCGACTGTTGACCAAGCAGTAGCGGTCATCAGCTCTACACTGCTGTCTTTGCATTTCAATGGGTCAAGTGCTAATCCAACGGGAGGGTGGTTTTGCTGTTTTTGTGCATGTTGGGGTGGGGAGGGTATAAAATATGATGAATAGCAATAAGCCGTTCAGCCTTGCAATCAGCAGCCGCTTAAAGCTAAAATCAAGGCTGGCACGTTGACGAACAGAGAATATGGTGCATGAATAGAGTTTTCTGATTTCTTTTCGGACTGTCTTTCGTCAAGCGTTGATTAAAGTTGTCCTGATGCAGTGTCGCTGCATTTTGGAGACAATAGTTAGCCATTTTGCCTTTTTTTGGACGATGAGATCTGATTGGGTCTCCATTCGGTCTGATCGGAGTGAATTATTGCGCCCTTGAGATGAGCTTCCTGTGAAAAGGAATCTTAAAGCAGGAGACGGTGGTGATTCATCACTGTTACCGAGTTCTATTACACATATAAAAATCCCCTTTCATCACATCTCTGTTGGCCCTTCAACGGTATCACATAAGATTAATTAATATTGTAAATCTGCTTTTATTGCCATTTTAAACAGCTGGATTCATAGAGTTGTACCCGGCCACTTTTCCTTTTTGATCAAACACAAAGAAAGAGCAAAGACAGGAAGTGAAGGAAAGAGGAAGACTTTTTTTTTTCTGAAGTGAATTATGATTATGATTATGTATGAGTCAGCTAATGCCTAGCCAGACTTTATGAACTTTTCATTTTTTTTCTCCGAAGCTTGCTGGTCATTGTGGTCACTTGAATAGAAGTTGTAAGCTTTGCCAGCACACTAAAAGTGTCAAAAATACTCAGCCAAGCGTTTATGCTTGTCAGAGAAAGCGTTGAGGGGAAGTGGTCTCTGAGGACATAAGAGAGGGAGATTTTGCTTTATAAAAGGCTTGAACAACAATGAACACCTTAAGAAAAGTAAAAAGCTACCATTTAGAGAGTGACACTTTAAAATGGTCTCTTCTTCTAAAGACATGATGAGAAACCAAAATGAGAAAATAAGTTTTACCTATCTCTGATGCTATACTTATTCTGAAGCTTGCCTATTCTGGTTTGTTTCAGATGTCTAGTAAATTGGTTGTCTGGACATGTTTGGATAGATGTAGTATTTGTCTTACATGATTTTCATAGTATAGGCAATGAGAAAATGAGATTTTATGCCGGTATTCAGAGCTTTTGCACTAGATATATATTTTAAAGGAATATTTCACACAAAAATGACATGAAAATCCCCAAAATCTGTCAGCCTGTTAGTTTCCATATTACAGTGAAAAATGACTGCACTTTCAAACTTGAAAAAGAACAAGAAAGCACCGTAAAAGTGTTCCAGTCTTCTGATACACTGGGGGAAAAAATGTAGAAATGATTTTCAAAGAAATAATTACAAAGAAATGTCAAGTAATGCCTTGAATTAAAGGTGAAATTTTGAAGTAGAAAGACTGAAATAGTATTTTCTTGTAAAGTGTACTGTAATAATCTTTGGAAAATCATTTTTTACAGTGTATTTGTCTTTGTGTGATGCACAGTTAAAATTGAAGTTGTTTCTCAGTGTTAAACTGGGTGTATCTTCTGAGACCGAATCATTGAGTCAGTGAGTTGAACTAGAGAACCGAATCAGTCCGATTCATGAATCATTCAGACCAGTTTTGCGAGCTTGATCAACCAATTAATTTAAAATAACTGAAACACTCAAAGAAATGATTCATTCACAAAATTCCTCATACAAAATGACTAGAAGATTTGGAATATAGTCAAATGAACCTCTTTTATAGTACACAAGTCAAATGAACCACTTTTGTGGTGACTCAGTTTTCGTTCACTTTCATTATATTGATTTGCAAATAACTTTGTGTTCCACAGAAGAAATAAAGTTACACAGGTTTGGAATGACATTGGGTTGTGTGAACAATGACAGTGTTCTTTTTTGGGCGTACTGTTCCTTTAAATGTTTTGTTCTATTTCACTGTAAGTTGTCTGTGTTTATTTCCCTCCAGGATTGCTTTGGCAATGACTCTCAGACTAGTACATAACAATGCACTCAAACATAGGGTCATTTTAAGGGATATTAAACCTTCATGTTGAAGTTTATATAACAAGACTTGACTATTGATATCCTTATTTTCAAAGCCATGCTTTCTGAAATGTATGTGTGTGTGTTTCCTCCACAGGTCAGTTGGCAGTAGGCACATGTGAGATAGTGATGTTGAATAGAGACAGCAGTCAACCCAAGCGCACTATCGCCAGGCAGACAGCCCGCTGTGCCTGCCGGAGAGGACAGATCGCTGGCACCACACGGGCCCGACCAGCATGCGTGGACGGTGAGATGCAGCCCACACACACACATTGTGTGCATGTGCACACACACATATATCCGCTCACAGCATGCAACAAGCCACGTCATGTCATTCGACTTCACTGTTGAATTTGCATTGTATTGTTTTTTTTGTTTTTTTTGTCTCGTGTCAAAATCTTGTATCACGTAATATAACACAATAGTCAGACTTGCTACATGTAAAGAAATGTTCCTCTCTGCAGTGTGTGCTGTGACGGCTGAGGATCGGTGAAAAGGGAAAGAAAAAATGTAATCTTTGGATTTTGATTGTCACTGTGGTTTAGGAGGAATATTTGAGCTTGTCTGTTCTGCCGAGCGCCGGATATGGCGGAGGATCTCATGGGGTTGGAAGCTTTCAGCTTTTCTTAGGTTGTAAACCTGAATATGATGGTGGTAGTTGTTTTTGTAGCAAATAAACCCAACTCTCCTGACAGCTGGGGTCGTGTAGCTAGTTCCTTCAGTGCGATGGTGTTTTTTGGTAATGCTACAGCTTGAGCTCTTCAACGACACATTAGTAGCACTTTGTAACGGCAAGACCAGAGTAATTAACCAAGAGAGTACCATAATTACAGCTGTGGGAAATTGATTTTTATTGGCTTTCTCTGCTGCCTTCATGCTCCATTAGTAGTGGATCCATTAAAGAAGGACCTGTTGCATACACACGCACACACACACATGCTGTACAATACACCCTGTGACAGCTGTACAGAGACAATTCAAGTTTTAAAGAATGTAGAAATTACAATAATTGTCCATCCATTAGCATCTAGTCAATCTACCTACTACTTCTCATCTCGTCATCATATCTCCTGCATTATTGGGCTCAACAGAAGGACTATGGAATTTTAAATGGAAATGGATTTTTAGTGTAAATGTATGAAACCATAAGTCAGTGTGATTTCAGCCTCATTTACATGGAATTGGAGCACTATATATGCACACACTGTTCAAAAGTTTGGGGTCAGATTTATTCTTTTTTAAACTCTCTTAAGGCGTGTTCACACCAAGAACGATAACTGTAAAGATAAAGATATAGTATTAAAAATCACTCTTAAAGTCCACACCACAACTTGTAACAATAACGGCACAAAGAAACAATATCGTTGGAATCACTTTCAGAATGATTTTTTCCAGCTGATAAATGATAAAAACATTGACAGCCAATCAGAATCCATCCTGCTTAAAGAGCTTAAGCATTTAAAGGGACAGACGACAAAACTGCAGCACGCTTATGATAAACAGAACGATATCGTGCGTTAGTGTGGACGCTAATATAGAGTCAAACCAAAATTTATTCAGACACCTTCAACATTTCACACATTATCACAGTTTATTTGCTATAGTTTAAAAAAAATGGTAATAAAATATGACAAGATCTCAGAGTTAAACTGTGTCAGAAAAAATTAATCTTAATTATGTCAGATAACACTTAACCAAAAAATGCATAATTTTTGGTTCCAATTTTTTTCAATTTTACTGGTAGTCCACTGTATGAAGATTTTTTGGGTATAATGAACTATAGTGTCCTGCACCCACTAGTAAAAATTAAAAAAATTATATCTAGTGTCTGAATAATTTTTGGTTTGACTGTAGTTATCGTTATCTTTATAGTTATCATTCTTTGTGTGAATTGGCCTTTTTGGTATAATGCTACATTTATTTGATCAAAAAAATGGTAAAAACAGTAATATTAAACATGCTATATTAAACTGCTATATATTTTTGTGGAAATAGATCCATTATTTTCAGGGGTTTTTGAAGTATATTAAGTTTAAAAAAAAAAAGCATTTATTTAAAAATAGAAATCTATAACATTTTAAATGTCTTTACTGTCACTTTTGATCAATTTAATACATCCTTGTTAAATACAAGTATTAACTTACTGACCCCAAACCTATCTATCTAACAGATAGACAGATCAAAACAGATAGATAGATAGATAGATAGATAGATAGATAGATAGATGGATATTTTTAGTGGCGGTGCTTTATTTAGGGACTGCTTTGTTGTTGTTGTTGTTGTTGTTTTCCGTGCTTCAAGTTAAAAATGTTTTAAAAATGCTTCAGGGCTTCTGGTTAAGATTAGTCAACAGATTAGTCGATTTGTCCTTCAGGCAACCCGTACCAAATATATTTATAGTTTCGCACTACTTTATTGAATTATTTTCTAAAATAGAGAAAATGAATGGAAATCTATTTCCTGAACCCTGCGCTCACTGTTTTGCTCTATCCGGTTAGATGGCAGTCTGCAGGTGAGGCTGTGTCTGGCAGATGAGTCCGGGGGGCAGATGGTCAAGGGTCTCGGGAGCGAGGGAGGGCATGTGCGAGTCAGGTCCCTGGAGACGTCTAAATCAGTGTAGGTGTGCTGGACGGAGCCGGCTCAGGTGTTGCATGCACGCAGAGAGACGAATTGAGTCATGATGCAGAACAGAGGTACCATGGGAAACAGTGTGTGTGTGGGTGTGATTCATCCTTTTTGAAGCTGGACTCGTTCTCTCCACACAAACGCACTGGTCAGTGGGTGGTATCTTTTTTTAATATGCAGGAAGGAACAGGAAATTATCTGGTTTTGTAGGCTGTTTATATTGATTCTTGTTCCGCTGGTTTTTCTGGGGAGATTTTGCATATGCCTGTCCCATATACAGTGACCCTGAAAGAGAAAGTATTCTTGTTCTATCTATTTGCACGCAGTTAATGATCAGTGAGTTTGGAGCAGAGGCACACAGCTCCCCAGGAGGCCATGTGTTCACTGGCTGCCTCTACAGCGGAGAGCGCAGCTCAGGAGCCTCATCAGGCTTCACATGAAACAAATAGGGTACGAAAATATCTGCTAAACTCCGTGTGCACTGTAATCTGCTGGTCTCTGCTCCCTGTGTGGCCTAGTTAGAGCACTTCACCATACCCAATGAGACGTGTGTGTATTTGCATCTCACATGCATTAATGATAATTAAGGCTATATTCTTATTTTACATTAAAGGCTTGTTTTTAGATCAGGGCTTTAAAGGCAGCAATGGATCAGCACCTTTTCGGTTTTGTTTATAGTATACAAGGTGTTTCCATTTTAGGACGAGATGAAAAGGGAAACGTATTTTTCTGGAAATTACTGGGGAAAACCGGTTTTGAATATCAGAAACAGAATGTGTAGCATCTGTTCTAGTTCTAGGCCAGCAATAGTGAAAATATGAGTACTTGTTTAAAGTCAGTACTAGTATGAGTATCAGTTCAAGTCAGTAGTGATTACTAGTTATACTAGTATGTGTACCAATTCAAAGGCACTTTTAGCGCTTGTGTAGGTGCTAATTCGAAGTCAGTACTAATGCTAGAATGAATGCTAAATTGGTACTAGAATGTACGGGAGTTCAAAGTCAGTTTTGTTTCTATTATGTGTACTAGTTCGCAGACAGTATTAGAGCTAGTAGGCGTACTAATTCAAGGTCATTGCAGGTATGAGTAATAGTAGAGATGCAACAAAATGATTTTTTTTTTTACCAAAACCGAAAAATTAAAGTTTTCATTAGCTGAAAACTGAAAGCAAAAATGGAGTTTATTTAATAATCTATTAATAAATCAAATTTATTTAATAATCAGCATTCAAATAAAAAATGAGTTGCATATATAATTGGGTCTTTGACATTTAAACATTTAAATGGTGGCTGTAATAACTTGTTTTCATGACAGATTTATTCAAATGTACATTAATAGGTTAAGTAAAAAGTCAGTACTAGGTCAAAGACAGTACTAGTGTAAGTATGAGTGCTAAATCAAAGTCAGTATTAGGGCTAGTAGATGTACTAATTTAAAGTCAGTTTTAGTACTAGTTTGGGTACTAGTTCAAAATCAGCTATTATAAGTGCTTATTCAAAGTCAGTATTGGTACTAGAATATGTGATGGTTCAAAACGAACTAGCACGAGTACTAGTTCAAAGTCTTCTTATTAGTGCTAGGTAGTGTTGTCAAAAGTACCGACTTTGGTACTGAAATTTTAAAAATGTGATGATACCAGCGTTTCCCCCTAGCATTTTGAGCACTGTTGAGCGGATTCTAAAACACCTCTGATTGGCCATTGTGTTCACACGCTCAACAGATATGTCTGTGATTGGCTACAATGATCAGCGCTTCAAAAACATGTTGTAAATAGACATCTTTGATGCTCTTCACCGAGCGCTTACACAGATACACACGGGAACGTTTGAAAGCAGGCGTCTATCAGCGGATCGGTCCACTGATAGACGCCTGATTTCAAATGCTCCCGCTTTCAAACACTTCCATGTGCTTTCAAGTGCTCCTGTGCGTTTATTATTGTAGCCAATCACAGACATATCTGTTCAGTGCGTGAACACAGTGGCCAATCAGAGGTGTTTAAGAATCCACTCAACAGCGCTCAAAATGCTAGGGGGAAATGCTGGTATTATGACATTTTTAAAATTTCAGTACCGAATTGGTACCGAAGTCTGTACTTTTGACAACACTAGTGCTAGGAGCACTAATTTAAAATTATAGATAGTACTAGACTTATCAGCATTAGTACTAAACTGGCTTGAAGTTTATTATAAGTCAGTTCTAATAATATTATGAGTAGTTTTACTTGTCACATGGATCTGGTACAATAGCAGCAAGATGTTTTTCATTTGACATGTTGGGCCAAGATCATGCCCAAAGAAAGCATGCCCAGTGCTCAGGTGCTCTGTGTGCTTTCAGCAGATATTTCTCACATATTTTAAAACTAGTCCCCAGTACTTCTTTCAACTAGATTCCAACTGGAGTGTGTAATCACAAGCGTTACCTCAATATAGCCATTCCTCAGCATGAGGCATCGCGGCTCAGACACCCTGACCGACTGTGCGCTAAATACCTCGCTGAAGCATTCCAGCTTCATTTAAGCCCATTGATTTCCTTTAACGCTCTTTGTTTTCTTTCTTCATGGCCCAGTTGTATTTGTGCTTTTGAATACTGTCCCTCAGAGGGAGGCTTGTTTATGTGATGTGGGATGGATTTGATTGTTTTCGGCCCCCCGGGGACAGGAGGACTTGGATGAGATCTGTAGAGCTGGCTCGGCCATCCACAGCTTTTGCTCCGGATCGGTTTAAAGACATAATCCTTCATTTAAGCGGCGCCACTTTACTTTGATAAATTCAGGGATGGAGCTTTGATAACACTTTCACACTCAATATTCATAAGAACTGCCATGAAAGACCTGCTGTGTTTCAGATCAAGAAAATGGTTGTAAACATATCCTAAGCGTCTGGTGACAGGAAATTTCTAAAAAGAAGCCGAGCCTTTGTGCGCAGAAAATTGCATGGACAGAGTAATCAAGGAACTGAGGTCTCACAGGGATGGTATATTAATGAAATTGAGGATTTTGTAGAATTTAAGGATAATCTAAATCCTGGGAATGTATTCTGTGCACATCCATGTTCAGTTTCGTTTAAGTATCAACTTTGTTGAATTTCTCATAACATTTCTTCAGGGAAATAAAAATAGAAACAAAAATGTTTCAGTTGTTGACTTATATTGACCTTGGTATCCTGGCAAAACTGAGCTGAGTTTGAGATCTTTTCTGATTCCCTAGATATACAAGAGATAACTAGGGAATTTCTTTCAGTAGAAACATCTGAAAAGCAGGAGATTTAAGCAAATTGCTATCTTGGAGAAACAACTGAGATATTACAGGGATCTCATTTGTTATTGATCTTTCCTGGTGTGCAGACGAGACGCAGCCATCTTCTGATTGTCTGATGCTCTACATCATCTTTGACCTGTTTTGTTCCCATCACCTTCTGAACACTGGTTGATCTGCGTCTGAAGCACAGGAACAGCAGGGGTTTATGGAATTTTACATGGATCTACAGAGCAAACGAGAACTGAAAGCAGGAGCCTCAGTGCATACACATGTCTGATGTAGCTCTCTCTGAGTTGTTTGATGGTTTCGGTTCTACATCGTGAAGATAATGAAGTGTGCAGTGAATCAAGGCCTGCAGGCTGCTTACTGAAACATGCATGACTTTGCCATAATCTCAAATCCACTTTCATACACAAATCCATATTTTATGTTGAATATAAAGGTTGGGAGGTTTTTTGTGATGCCTGTTGGATCTCAAAGGTTTGTAGTAACAAAAATCTTTCATAAAAACCCATTAAAAGAAGAAACAGGGGTTATATGACAGACGTTATATACACATTGTCATTTCCAAATCCTCTCATGTTTACCCATTTTTGTTAAATAATATATAAATACCACATTTGGAGTCAAGAATATCTAAACAAATACAAAGCACATTTTCATTTTTTTAAGAAATGGTTTTTAGATAACACTTTACAATACGGGTGCACTAATATGCATTAACTCATGCTAAACTAATTCTCAGATAATCTTGAGTTAATGTATGACTCATGGAGAACTATGTCATTCATTAATGATTACCGCATTAGCAACTAAAGTCTAGTTTTTAATTCTAGTCTAGTATGGCTTAGCTCTTAGTTCATGAATTTGTGTATATTAGTACACCGGTATTGTAAAGTGTTACCAGTTTTTAATTAAAGAAACCATTTAAAAAGCAATATTTCGAATTTGAGCCTTTTTGAAGAACTGGTTATTGCCTTTGACCTTTCAGCATGTTATGCAGCTTTAAAAGTTAGGTGTTTTATCAAATTTGTTATATAAAATATACATTTTCTAAAAATGTAGCCCCTCATATATACTATTCTTTGTGATGTTGTACACTACAGCATTTTTCCTAAACACCTGTTTTAATGCAGAGATTTATTGTGCATAAGTTGAAATTGATTTGTTGTGATTTGATGTACAAAGTGGGTTCATTGATTTATTTGCATAGAAGTTGTGTTACTCCGTTATACGGAGCCCCTAAAGGGACATGATTGGATATGAGATTGGAGAAAAAATTATATGTTAATGCTTTTGCATTCTCGCACAAATTTTGTGTTCCCCAGAGAAACTTTGCGTTCTCTTACAAAACTTTGTTATATTCTTCAAAATATCTTCCTTTGTGTTCAGCAGAACAAAGAAATTAATACAGGTTTGGAACAACTTTAGGGCGAGTAAATGATGACAGAATTTTCATTTTTGGGTGAACTATCCCTTTAAAGCAGTGTTGCCTAAAAAAATGTCTTTGTTTGTATGTTTGTAGCCCGGATAGTGAAAAGCAAGCAGTGGTGTGAGATGTCCCCATGTTCAGAGGGCGAGATCTGCGGACTGCTCTTCAATCGCTCCGGATGGACCTGCACCAAAGGCGGCGGGCGCATTAAAACCGTCACGGTGAGACACGTTCTAAATATCTGTAACATTTAATTTCTTCACTTGGTTGACGCAATGTTGCATCATTCACAGCACCTGTGTTTCAGCTCATTGGATAACACGTTCTAATGACTTTCATTAACTGACATTATTTCTTTATATAATGCTTAACAGATCATTAGTTAATGTGCATTCAGATAGATAGAAACATCATTAGACATCTTAAATGTTCATATATATTTATATTTTAATGTATTGTAGTTCAGCTACTGATCTGTTAAGGCGTAAATAATGTTTGCTCATTATGTATTAATGAAAGTTATTATGTAAGGGTTAATGTAGAGTCAGCCTATCATTATTGCAAAATAAACCCTGACGGGGTGATCAGGAACACAAGAGGTCTTGTATGACCCTGAATGGGTTTATTTTTGTGATAATTACCACCTGATTGTATGATATTTCATGTAAACAGACACTTGAGTTGGAATTATTTTATTATGTGAGAAGAAAGACACCTCAGAGTGATGTGAGCAACTATTGGGACAACAGTCAATTATAGTTTAATGGTTCTTATGCTAAAATAATTGATAGAAGAATGCAGCGATTGACCAATCAGAATAAAGTATTTCAGTCTGCAGTGTAATAAAAAGCAAAGCCTTTTCACCATTGCTCAGATATTACGGAATATGACTTTCATTTACACTTCATGTGAATAGCATCAATAACTATTTGCATTTTGTGTAAACAAGATGCTCCTCTTCTATGTATACCTGCAAACCACCACTATTTATACTTTTTACCATCCTTTACACTATATATAGTAGTGGCCAAAAGTGATGTCCGAGGGTGATATTTGTTTTTTATGACCCTACAAGTTCGATTAAACCATCAAATTATGAGGACACTATTTTAGATTTTTTAAATATGAAGGAAAAACAAAACAGTAAACTTGGTTAAGGTATCAATCTGACAAAATTATTTATTACAGCTTTTACTTTTATTATTTTTACTGGTTTTATTGCACTATGCAAAAAACAGAATGCATAGAAAAACAAAAAGCTCACAGAAAAAAGCATACAATGACGACAGCATAATCAGTTATTAATATTTTGTTGGTTCTCTCATAATTTCTTTTATGGTAGCCTGACCAAAATGTTCACACAATTTTTAATATTTAAATAAAGGGTGAAGATGTCAATTTTCCTAGGCCAGACATCAGTTTTGGCCACTATTGTATGTGTATATATAGCATATACCGTTCAAAAGTTTAGGGCCAGTAAGATTTTTTTAAAGAAATTAATACTTTTATTCAGCAAGGGCACATTAAATTGATCAAAGATGACAGTGAAGGCATTTATAATGTTAAAAAATATTTCCATTTCAAATAAATGCTGTTTGAACTTTCTATTTATTAGTGAATCCTGAAAAAATGAATCATGGTTTCCACAAAAATATTAAGCAGCGCAACTATTTTCAACACTGATAATAATAAGAAATGTTTTTTGAGCAGCAAATTAGCATATTAGAATGATTTCTGAAGGATCATGTGACACTGAAGACTGGAGTAATGATGCTGAAAATTCAGCTTTGCATCACAGTAATAAATTACATTTTAAAATATATTCAAATAGCTATTTGCTATTTGAAATTGTAAAAATATTGTTTTTATGTTTTTTTTTAATCAAATAAATGCAGAAGAGATTTCTTTCAAAAACATCAAAACATCTTACCAACCCCAAACTTTTGAGTCTTTGTGGTATTTCATTTCTCTTTGGACATAGCTGAAAAACATTTTTTGTTTCCATAAGTTTGACTGTATAATTTGAGCAAATTGTCACATTTTTATTTTCTGCGTTCTGCATGAATTTATATTCAAATTAGGGTGCAGTGTCAGAAAAGTGCAAAAAATCACCTTTTATCAAAAATTCATCTTGACAGGCTCCAGTTTGTGTGAGTGGCCGTACAGGAGATGGATTGGGCTCTGTGGTGTGATTCGTTGTTTGTAATGTACATCACGGGCATAAGTGCTGAGCTCAGGGGGTGTTTGGGCTGTGCTGACCCTGCAGGCTCCCGCCCCATAATGTCTTGAGTCATTCTGTTTTTTTGAGTTGCTTTGCACAAAATGACAAGGAGCAATTATGCTGAATTAGAGGGTGTTTTCGAAAAGAAAAAGAGATGGAGAGGAAGCGAGGCTGCATATTAAACAAGTGCGGTTCTGCTCGGGTTAGAGGGGTTGCGCCATTCAGCCAGAAGAGCTGAAATCATTCATGTGTTACTGAGGGTGTGAGTGTTCATTGCTCTGTGCATATTTACAGCTTTATTTGCAATGTTTGCATGCGTGCCTTTGCTTTTTGTGTGTTTGCATGTTCACTCAAAGTCAACATAAAATCAGAACTGACCTTATTATTTGATGCACGTTCTTTATCTTATTGTCCGTAATTAATCAGTGCACGTTATATAATTATTTTTTTTTTTAAATATAGTAACTTGCGCCATCCTTTTTAACGTCCACTTTTCACAATCCAATCAATTCCTGATGCATAAAATCATAAAAAGATGCATAAAAAGTCCCACAATTTTTTTTCTGTAGAATATCTTGTTTCACTTAGAAGTTTATTACTTAAGATTTCATGTTGATTTAAGATTATCTTAATTTCTCTCTGGTATCTTCATTCTTTCTACCTCTTTCCTTTTCTCACTCTTTCTCTTCCAAATTGCATTTTTGCACATTTGAAGGACACTGCAGATAGGAAACACTCTTAGTGGGCCCTTCCACAGGGCCCTTAGTGAAGTGCACATGTAAAGGAAGTCATTTTGTCATTTATGATCACATGATAATGGTGCAATTCATTTTAAAACCTGAGCTAATTTACTATATTACCTGGAATTTAAACCATCCGCATGCACTCAAGGCCTAAATGGGAAAAATTCCTTTCTGTACATATTTTCATATCTTCATATTTGGGTAACACTTTATAATAAATATACAGTAACAAAGTACTTTGCAAACTATTAGTTTATAGTTAATTATTAGTTTATAAACTGTAGTTAACACATTAATAGACTATATACAAATAGTTTGTTCTTCATTCATTGTCACTGTAATTAACTAAGTGTTATTGTTTAATTAGCTCATATGTAAAAAGTTTGATAATGCTTTGTTAACAACTTATTAACCATAAATAGTTGTCACTTTAGATTAAGTCATGGAAAATTGGAAAATGTCATTAATTAAGTGGTTTAAACCAACCTTAATTGCATTAATTGCATTCATATTCAGTGTTCCTTAAAATGTTTACAAATACACAAAGCACACAGACACACACACACACATGCTGGGTTTCCATGTTTTATGGAGACTTTCCATAAATAATAATTTTTATACCATACAAACTGTATTCTATCCCCTACCCGTAATCGTAACTGATGTTTTAACAATTGACCAAATGAGTATTTTTATAAATTTCATATTAATAGTTATATAATTTTATGTTATATAATTTTTTTAAGTGGTTATGTTTAGCTTTGGGGATAGGCTTAATGTATTTGTAAACATTTTAAGGAACTCTTAATACTAATGCAATTAATGTCCAGTAACCTCTGGTTTAAAGCACTTATTTGTAATGACATTTTAAGATATTCCGTGACCTAATCTAAAGTGAGAACTATTTACGATTAATAAGATGTTAACAAACCTTTTATATATGAGCTAATTAAACAATAATAATTTGTTAATTACAGTGAGAATGAAGGAAGAGCTCACTGTTTGTATATAGTCTATTAATGTACATGTATTAAAGGGTTAGTTCACCCAAAAATGAAAATTCTGTCATTAATTACTCACCCTCATGTCAATCCACAAACGCAAGACCTTCGTTCATCTTCGGAACACAAATTAAGATATTTTTGATGAAATCCGAGAGATTCCTTGCCTCCGATAGCCTGCAACGTTCCACTTTCAAGGCCCAGAAAGGTCAGTAAAGACATTGTTAAAATAGTGAACGTGACTACAGTGGTTCAACCTTAATGTTATGAAGCGACGAGAATAGTGCGCAAAAAACAAACAAAAATAACTTTATTCAACAATTTCTTCTCTTTCATCAGAATGCCGACTCATTACTGGCCGGCTCCTGCATCAGCAGCACATGCATGCGTCGTGCTGCTCACGAGAAACGGCGTCAGCCAATACTGGGTCGGCGTTCGGACGTAAACACGAAAGCGCTGAACTGTGTTACTATGTGAACAGCGTAGGAGACTGACATGGAAGAGAAAAAATTGTTGAAAAAGTCGTTATTTTTGTTTTTTGCACACAAAAAGAATTCTTGACACTTCATAACATTTAAGGTTGAACCAAAATAGTCACATGGACTATTTTAACAATGTCTTTACTACCTTTCTGGGCCTTGAAAGTGGTAATAATGTTATATCAGAGGCCAGAAAGCTCATGGATTTCATCAAAAATATCTTTCTAATATGTGTTCAGAAGATAAACAAAGGACTTATGGGTGTGGAACGACATGAGGGTGAGTAATTAATGACAGAATTTTCATTTTTGGGTGAACTAACCCTTTAACTACAGTTTATAAACTATTAATTAACTATAAACTAATAGTTTGCAAATGATTTGTAAATACTTTATTACTGTATTCTTATTATAAAGTGTTACCCATATATGTTTTTACCAAGTGCTACATGAAGAGGAAATATTTTACAAAAAAAGTTTGATTTGCTACAGCTGTATCATTTTTGCTGCTACGTTATAAAGGATTCATAATAAGTGGCAGTGATGCATGTCTTAGTGTTGTTTTTCAATAGCCACCTAAGAGACTCACTTGAAGCACTCTGCTCTTGGAAATGAGTTCGGCGTAGTGATGCTCACTTTTCAATGGAATTCGCCTCTCTCGTTCTGACCATCCTTCTTGTGTGTCTGTGTACTCGCTAACACTGCATTGGTTAGTGTATGTCGTTGTGTAGGCATGTGTGTGAGTGTCTAATCTGTGTGCGTATATGCCTGCAGCCTTGTGTCTCTGAGCCTGGGGCAGCTGCCGCAGATTTCATGCCCCTGTTTCCTGCACCATATAATCTAGTCTGACAGCGGAGAGGAGTTTGCATGGGAGTTGTTTACTTATATGAGTGTGTATTGAGTTGAAATGTGTCTGTGTGTGCGTGTACAGATTTTTACGTCTGTGAGTGATTATGGATAAGTGTCCATTTGTGGGTGATTGCATTTAGGGTGTGTGTGTGTGTCTGTGTGAGAGCGTGTGTATCCTTTCAAAATGACTCTCTTTATGGTGGACTGAATGCTACTGTGTTACAGTGTCAGCAGAGGCAGTTTTCAGCAGATTTGTGACAGCTATTCTTAGGTGGAGAAAGATATCGATATGCTTCTGGAAAAGTGTTATGGTCGTTATTGTGAGGTCTAGCAGGAAATTAGCAAGATAGTATGATTACCAAGTGAAGCAGGTGGTTCATAAATCAGTGGACCTGGAATAAAGAAGGATGTACTTCCTAACAAAGCAGTGAAAAACGAAATTATGTTGCAGTTTCTGACCCATATGGGTTATTCAATGGCTGATGGTGATATCTAGAGAGCAGTATTGTGCTGATATATATTCATAATACATTTTAGCCTAATAAAGCCTACTGTATCATATGTGATGCATGAATTTCTAAGGCCCCTGCATTTTCCATTATGATCAATATTCTGAAATACCTGTTGTACATAATCTACATATTTCAAAATCAAAATCTTTAATGATTTTTATAAAGTAAACTTAAAGTCCCCCTGTAGTCAATAATTTTATCCCTTAAAACTCATCTTTGATCACCAAAGTTACATATTTAAAAAAAAAATTCTTATGAAAAAAAAATTCTTCATGCCTTAAAATAGCTTGAAAGTAACTCTACACCGTTGCTTCATTTAATATACGTGGCTCAATGAATATGCTAATTAGCCCCGCCTCCACTCACCTGCACAAGCTCAGAGATCCACTTGGTCAACTTACTGAGGTAAACGCTGCACAATGGTATCGCTCTTTACAATGTCAGACACATAACTAGAGATGCACCGATATATCGGCCGATAGTTTAAAAACTGCCAATAGTCAGAGCCGATATATCCTGTCAATCAAAGAGGGTAGGAAAATGCACTGAATTTGTGCTTTGTGTAAAGAAAATGCTAAGAAACCAGTTTGATGTTCAAATACTAATAGTAATTATAAGAATTAATAACATTCAGAAAGTTAAGAAATATTAATGTAATCTTCAGAATTTAGTTAATGTGTGTTAATATTAATTTGAGTAATGTGTTTGTTTATAACTGATACCAGTAACTCTGAAACAAGTTGATGAAATGGAGAGAATAAAATTTTTATTTGCATTTCTTTCAAAATATAATAATTAAAAATATAATGATTAATTATTATTTATAATGAAATTATACTATTGGTATCATTATCGGTATCGGCAGATATCACTCTGAATAATCAGTATCGGTGGAGAAATTTAGTATCGGTGCATCTCTACACATAACAGTAATATGATTAGCCTTTTGCTTGATTACATTATCAAACAGCTAATAATGTGTTGCTAATGTTACAAACCATGTTCCCATTCGCCATCTGAGTCAGACAGCTGCCTTCTGAAAATCAGTATCCTTAGAAACAGGTTTACTTGATCCCATACATGATGTTAAAATGTGAGCATCAAATATGGTGCAACAGGCTTTTGAGGAACATTTATTTGTACATCTCTCAATCATTGTTGTATTGCGTTGCATTGTTGCAATGTTTTTCCATGCACAACGAAAACTACAGAGTTTTGATCATAAAAAAAAGTGTTTAAATATCTTAAGACGTATTATTGAGAGATATAGAGTAACAACAACTGACATTTATATGCATTTTATTCAAGTAATGTTATAAATATTTACATTACAAGCTATCAAAATTTCATCTCAATTTTTGGTCTTAAGAATGTCATTGCATATTTTTGTCAGTTTATGAACTCCATGTTCTCACTATATCATATTATATGAGCCATAAAAGCCTGATGTATCAAATATAATACAAAACATAAAAAAATGCATTTTTTTAATAAATAAAGTTTATATACTTAATAAAGTTTTCCATCTTAAAATATGAGATTTTTCCTACTATTAGTCCGAATATCAGGCCTTACATGGTTAATAATGGCAAAAGAGATGTACATATTTGCTGGAGTTACATGCACATAAGATTTACTCAAAATGCACAAACTTGTCCTTGTCACACAACAATCTTCAAAAGTGTGATCAGGACATTGACACAAAGATGAGGGGTCTTGTATCACTCTAAAAGTGTTTATTTTGTGCTAATGCTTGACTGACTGTAGATTATCACTTATTACATGACTGCTTACCACATAAATAAATAAGGGGGCATGAAATATTGATTTGAGTTTTATTATTTTATTATGTAAGATGAAAAAGACCACAGAGTGGTTTGAAAAAAATTAAACTTGCACAGCTATGTAGGAAATTGTTTGCTTGTAATATCTGGAGAAAGCTATCCATTAGCATAGCCATTCATCTCAATGGCAGCTGCACGGCTGAAATATAAGGTAATGTGAGTCTATTTCATAGCTTTGAGAGTTTTCCAAAAAAAAGTAACACTGGTAAAATTACTGTATTATAATGAAAAATTAGCAACATATGTTTCTTGAAAACAGATTTTTTTTTTCCGTCAGAATATACAGCTAGTTTTGAATTGCTGTCATTCTAACCAGCCAAACCTTGATCACTTACAATGATACATTTTTTATTAATTCAGTTTTGTTTTTATTAATTTTTAAATTTACAGTTTAGTGCTCATTATACAAAATGTTTGACCATATTTTGACATGATTGACCCATCAGAATTATATATACCAGAAAGCTGTGTGATTAACCATTGTATGACTATTCTGTTGGCAGACTTTCTTAAAGGCATAGTTCACCCAAAAATGAAAAATGGTCATCATTTACTCACCCTCATGTCATTCCAAACCCGTAAGACTTTTGTTCATCTTCAAAACACAAATGAAGATGATATAAATGAAATCTGAGAGATTTCTGTCCCTCCATTGACAGTCCACGCAACTACCACTTTGACGCTTCTAAAAATCCATAAAGAGATCGTAAAACTAATCCATATGAATAAAACAGTTTAGTCAAAATTCTCTGAAGACACTTGATCACTTTATATAATGAACAGATTGAATTTAGGCTTTTATTCACATATAAACATTGATCAGCGAACATAAACAGAAGCTCAACCGTACTTGCTTGACGCGCGAGAACATACCTCTTTGGTTCTTGCAGAAGCTCAAATGTGCTGCGTGACACACGAGAATGAACCTCATTGGTTTATGCAGAAGCTCAAACAAGCTGCGTAACGAGAACAAACCTCATTGGCTCTTACGGAAGCTCAAATGCGCTGCATAAGTGGCCGTTCACATATCGCGTCTTTTCCGCGCGCAAGTCAGTTATTTCAAATGTAGCCGCGCGGCAGGCGTGCTCATAATGGAAGCGGCGTGACGTGTATGCGGTGCGTTTTCCAGGCGCATCGAGATGAAAAATTCTCAATTTTTCAGAATGCCGCAAGCACATCGCAGGTCATGTGACAAGAATTGACCGATCAGCTTCTGCCTTTCCGTAACAAAACATCGAAAGCTCAGCCGAACAGCTGATCATAGTTGTACAGGGTGGTTTTTATTTCTCATCTCCATAAATATATCTAGTAGTAAAGCTAATGCAAGGGCTAGAAATCAATTTATCCTTTGCTGAAACTTCCTACTCCTCGTGGAGAGCGCAGTTCATGGTTGCATAGAAACGACAGACGCCACAGGAGCGCAAGCGCTTTGGAAAGAAGGAGAAAGCGGTGTGGCCGCGCTTTCCATGCATTTTTAGACGCGATATGTGAACGGCCCCTAAATATGCTGAACCTCATTGGTTCTCGCACGTCAAGCAAACATGCTTGAGCTTCCGTTTAACACAACTGATGTGTGAGTTGATGAATGTTTATATGTGAATAAAAGCCTAAATTCAATCTGTTCTCAAAAGTCTCTTTTGAACAAAATTTGGACTAAACCGTTCAATTTACATGGATTAGTTATACAATCTCTTAATGATCTTTTTGACGCGTCAAAGTGGTAGTTGCGTGGCTATCAATAGAGGGACAGAAATCTCTCAGATGTCATTAAAAATAGATTGCAGTGAGACTGCATTTGTGCATGTTGCAATTTGCAATAACACTGCATTGAATTTGTGTAACAGAATCGCTGTATTCATATTATGCAAAGATGACTGAATAGCAAATGCATCATGGGGTGGCAAATCAACGGCAACAGACGGACCACAAGCACAGAGTGCAGTTATTCGTAGGCTCGAGTCCAGAAAACATGTGCAAACGGAGTGTTTATGTCTTTTATGTGTGCATACATATGCCGGCTTTCTGCTGTTGCATGCACACGCGTGCCGCACCTGCAACTTTGCTATATCCAGCCCCCCCCCAGCGTGCAGGGGATTCAGACAGAGCCAGGTTCTGACCCGCTAATGGAGTTAGCATATGCAGCATGCTGAATTCCTGCCAGGCATTAATACAGATCACTCACGAGGGCCCCTAAACACGCTGGCCATTTGTCTTCACTAGTGAACTGCTGAAAGGTTCAAATTTGCCATAGTCTCAGGAGCCCACTGCTTTGGCATGTCATGCGCTGTGGAGATATTCACAGAGATGGATATGAATAGGAAACAAAGAGGACGAGAGTGCGAATGGGTCGTGTTTTCTGTTAGCGAGGCTGGGGAGAAGGATTTGAGAGTGGGTGGGCGGCATGTGAACTCTGTCCGGTCACAAACCACTGAGTCATGCTGTCAGGTCATTTATAGTCCCTGTGAAAACATAATGCTCTTGCAGGAACAAGGATGTTTCCAAGGAAGAGTCATTAGATGTGCTTTATCGGATGTTTTCTCAACATGTGGTTTTCTCTGTCAGCTTTTATTTAGCTTCTCTGCATGAGCGCATATTTGATAGATAACATGAAATCAAAATTAAAGTCACCTTGAAAGCAAAATGGCATATTGCAGTGTTTATTATAAATTATTTATCTTTGCACATCAATTTTTTTATTTTTTTTATTCATGTGCCCTCCTAATCTTTAATCAAAATAACTTGGCCTCCCTCTTGCAGCGACATCTCTTTTCTTCTCTGATGACGTGTTTTTCAGTGTGAGGGTGGGACAACCTGTCACTCACATGAGACCCACTAATATCAAACCACAGCAATCTAATCAATTCCCAACAGGCAAAATTAAGTCCTGCCCTACATTTTTCTTGTTCAAGGAGCCGTTTTACTCGGATATACATCGCAATAGCGAAGTAAATACTATTGCAACTTTTGTTTCATGCAACTATTACTTTATTAAAGGGATAGTTCACCAAAAAAATAAAAATTCTGACATTGTTTACTCACTCTCCAAACCTTTATGAAGATATAACCTGTAAAGAAGATATTTTGAACAATGCTGGTAACCAAACAGTTTTCTTGACCATTGACTTCTATTATATGGACAAACACTGAGACATTTTTCAAGATATCATCTTTTATATTGCACAGAAGAAAGATAGTCATACAATTTTGTTTCCCATTGGTTCAAATTGTTTAGAATGACATGAGGGTGGGTTAAGGGTTTGTTCACACTTGATATGTTTGGTTCGAATAAAATGAACTCTGGTGCGATTTCTCTGTTAGTGTGGTTCATTTGAATAAGTGTGAACATTACCAACCGAACCCTGGTACGCACCAAACAAGCGGACAGAGACCCCTGAAAAGATGGGTCTCGATCCGCTTCCAAATGAACTCTGGTGCGATTTGAATGAAATATGAACGCAACACGGACCAAAGACATGTAAACGAACCAAAAACAGGACGTAATGTCAAAAGATGCAACCCTAAAAAGGACAAGATTCTCAAGCATACCTGTTTTTTCTCGTCATAGTCGTGATGTTGCCCATCACAGTTCGGTACAGACATCAGAACCGCGTCTCCTCGCAGCAGATCTTCATTTGTGTGCATGACGGAGGGATTCCTGCTGCTGATTTGACACCTTTACACATTTTATAAGCTCTTAACAAGTTCTCAGCTGGTCAAAATACCATCATATGTAGGCTATGCACATACCATGAGCACATTTATCCCAGCACACAGCATTGTTTTGGATGTTCGGTAAGTTCCGTCATGAAATATACGCCATAAAAGCTGACTAATCAGGTTGTGAACATATCCCTATGCCTTTAGGTTCAGTTCAGTGTTAAAAATGCCAATGTGAACGCTAAGCGGACCAGGACTAAATTTTTGGTCCAAACCAAACAAACCAAGCGAACTGAACTACAAAGGGGTAAATTATCCCTTTAATGCATGTTGCTGGTCTTGTTGTAAAGATCTATCGATCTGTCTATCTATCTGTCTATCTATCTATCTATCTATCTATCTATCTATCTGTCTATCTGTCTGTCTCTTTCTGTAAGGTATTTAAACCTTCAAACTTGAGGCTTTTTAAAGGTTTCCCCATTTCAAACAATGCTTTATCAATCCAACAAATTTATCTGGACAGTTTTGCTTTTCTAGTAATAAAACAAATAGTTATATGATTTGTTTTGAATTTCAGTTCATTTTAATTCCACTTGCATTCAAATTCGAATTTCAATTCTGCATGCTGTTTGGTACCTCAGTTCAAATCAAATTCAGGAATTTAATTTGGAAAAAAGACATAAGTTCAGTTTTGAATGAAGCACAACCCTGATGTGCAAACGTGGAATTAGGAGTAAAATTCATGTTATTGCTGTTTCTTAGCTCTTCCTAGGGAGCTTTTCCTTGCTGTCGTTGCCTCAGGCTTGTTCACTGGGGCATTATTTTCCCATTCTTTTATCCTCTTTATTTTTCTAGTTTCTGCTATGCTACTTTTAACAATTTGTATTATTATAAGCTATACAATTATATTGAAACAAGCATATTTTAGTCAAACACCAAAAATAAGTTGAATTCCCCTCCAAATCCAAACCTGTTTAAACTAAAGCTACTCCCTTGCTTCTCTGTCTGTGATTTTTCTTTTTTGATGGCATGTCTTTCTCTGTCTTAATCTTTACCTCCCCTCGGTTTCTTCTGGGTAATGGCATTGCTCTGTCACTGCACAGTCATCATTACTGAGAGAGAGGATGAAGGAGACGTACAGAGGGAGGAAAAGAGCGACGGAGCGGTGCGGAGGAATGAGGCGATTGTTTTCAGCCAGCCGTTGTATTTAGGGAAGGGGCTGTCTCGGTGAGATCGGCTGCGACAGGGTCAGAGCAAACACAGCGTCTCATCCATGAGCCGTCTCCCCTGCTCCGCCTGCTCGCTTTCCGCTCACGTCCGCCTCCGTTTGCTCACGCCTGCACTGTTAGAGGCCACTAAATATCTGACACACTGGAGAATTGGCAATCCTTTGAGAGTCTGTACCCTTTTCAACCTCTCCCCTCTTCTTTTTATTGAATACATTTATGGAGCCGAGCGCGTGGCGCAGCGGGTCGCCTGATTTGATTCTGCTTCGCCTCATCCGTGGGGAGGAGGGCATCCAAATTCAGCTCCATGGGTCCTCAAAGGGGCCTGTGTGACACAGCGGTGTGTGCCTTTATTCATAATTGAGAGAAATACATTAGTCGAGTGCCAGCGTGGGGTGTTTTTTGTAATTGAAGTGGCAAGGTGTTAGCAAAAAAGAAAACACCCTTACTCTCAGCGGAGTGACGCTAGGAAATCTATCTAACTTCTTATCTGCTGTCGCAGGCTGTAGATTTATAAAGCCTGGCACGGATGCGGTTTGTTTGTTTCTTATGATATAATTATATTCACAAATCAAATTTTTCATTGTTAGCACGATTGTTATGCTTTCGGCCCTTGTAATGAAAGGCTAATTTAGTTTTTTGTTTTTTTATTTTTGCACCTGTTCAGTTGTGCATAATCACTAAATAATTACTGAAAGCTCATGATCCTTTGTCAACAAACCTCAAACAACACTTCAAAAAGGCACAGAAAAAGAGTTTTATGAACCAAATTGATGAGAGACTGTAGTTTTCATTCGTTCTTCTTTTCCCATTACTTGCTTGAGATGATGTAGCTATGCAATTTTTGCAAATTAAATGTCTCCTTGCAATCATGAAAATATATGGTTTGTCAGTTTTCTTAATGCAGTATCATTTTACAAGAGCAAAGGATTTTTATATAAGAAATGCTTTAGTTTTTAGCATCATATAGAAAGCTATAATTTCTGCCTCATTTTATAAAGATAATACATAATAAATACCTACAGTATATGATCATGCTCTCAGTGTGGGTTTGAAGTAAGCAATTTGTATTTGAATGATTTAAGTGAAAGTGACGTGATGGTGTCCCATACTCTGAATTTGTGCTCTGTATTTCACCCACCAAAGTGCCGAACGCAGCCAGGGTTGCCAGGTTTTCACAACAAAACCCACCCAATTGCTACTCAAAAGTAGCCCAATCGCATTTCGGGGGGGGGGATCTGCTTTTTGGCAGGGTTCCCCTGGTAAAATTTGCATTCCAGGGGATAAATATCATGTCATTTGGGGTCGCTTCAATCTGCGGACATGAAAAACATCCCTTGGCAACAGTGTTAAAGTAGCCCAGTTCCGTGGGAAATCTGCGGACTCGGCAACACTGCACACAGCAGTGAGTATTAAACACACACACACCGTGAACACACACCTGGAACAGTGGGCAGTCTTTTTGCTGCGGCACCCGGGGAGTGATTGGGGGTTAGGTGCCTTGCTCAAGGGCACCTCAGTTGTGGGTAATAAGAGTGGAAGAGCACTCCCCCACCTACATTTTCTGCCGGTACTGAGACTTCAACCTGCAACTTTCAGGTTACCAGTCCGAATCTCTAACCATCAGGCCACAACAGCCCCCAATTTACTAATAATTTACTCAATTATCTCTCTTTCTAGTTGCTAAAATTAGACATTTACAAATAATAAATGTTTATAGTATATAATAATTAAACTTGAAACTTCTAAATACGATGTTTTATTAAAGGGATAGACACCCAAAATTTTTCCCAAGATCATATTTCCGTCATCATTTAATTCCAAAACTGTTGGTTTATTGTTGGAACACAAAAGATGATATTTTGAAGAATGTTGGTAACCAAACAGTATTGGCTTGATTTCAAATTTGGAAAAAAAAAACAACAAAAAAAAACAAAACAGAGATATTCCTCAAAATATCTTCTCATATATTACACAGAAGAAAGAATGTCATACAGATTGGAAATGACACGAGGGTAAGCAAATATAAGAGATTTTTTGGGTGATCTATCCTTTTAATAAATTTTCTTGGGAAGCAGCACTGCATAAGATATTTCGACTTGTTTGTATTTGTAATATAACATTGTCTTACTGCACTGACAGATTTTTTTCACTTGTTTATACATTTAAAATACACACTGAAAAATCTTCCAGTGTTGGAGAATACAGTGTATTTTGATCAATTTGATAAAATGCTTTGAATGTCAAGCCCTAGATAGTTTCACTGTTCCTTTCTACAGATATTTAAATTCTTGTCAAGTAACTCATGAAGTCAAATAAATCATATCAATTTTATATTTTAAGACAAGTGTACGCCTACCATTTCAAAACACAGGTTTGACTAAAAAAAGCCCTGAGCACATCCATGCAAGTCTCATTATGTATTTGGTGCTCAAGAGATCATTACGAGTTTCAAAACTGCCTCTAATCAATATCAAAATGTTTCAGTTTATTTCAGAGCACAGAGAATGAGCACAGCACAACAATGCAATTACATCTAAATGTGCCATTTCTGTTCGGTTAGCTGGTCGACAGATACAGATTGCCTTGTTAAGGTTTGAGTGAATTAAACACGCGTTCTGTTCTTTGAGTTTTCTTTGCACGCATCGTTTCTTGATTTCATGAAACTCTCCTCCCTCACCGCCTCTCCCTCTTAAAACGATTCCTTTATGTTTTTGGCCTCTTCTCTTTCCCGTTAGAAGCCCCTCTCAGCCAGCCGCCTCGTCACTTAGACCACGTTTAGGCCATTTTCCATCTGAAGGATTGCCAGGGTTTCTTTGAACTATCGTTTTTGCATCCCACATGCAGCGCTTCACATTTCCCAGAGGAATATTTTGGAGATGTTTGCTGCGGGTCTATCAGGCCATGATCAGAGGATGTCTAATATTGTCCTTCTTCTTTGAGGCCCCCGCTACCGTTTTGGATTTTTTTTTTTTTGAAGACATATTAGCATACCGAGACTAGAGTGTTAGCTCTTCTACTACAGGATAACCAATAGGATGAAAAATTCATTTGAAACATCTTCCAAAGAAGGTGCTTTCAATAATGCATTTGTAGTGATTGAAACTGGGATATTTCAAAGAATTCCAATGCCAAGAGATGAACATATGCAGCTGGGATGAAACGATATCTCTAAATGACCCTCTGTACCAGTTCATATATGCATCTGTTAATTTATTAATTTCTTTATTCGTTTTATTAACTCTCTTTGTCATGGGAGCCGTGCATCGAGCAGAGAACAAAAGCATAGCATTAAAAAAAACACATGAAAGCCAGAGAAATGCTCTCACTCCATTGTGACCTGCTCTCCCACAGGCGGCTTGAAAAGCACATATCGCACCAGGGAATCTAGCTTCTTTTTGAAATTCATTTCATTGAGATGCTTGATAAAGCCTGAAAAATGTCTCCTAACTATTCACTGACTGGAGTTTAGCAGTCATTTTCAAAGGCTACTCCATCAATATACGCTATATTACCCATCAGGTTCGTCCCTGCAGTTTGCCAGTGATTTATAATTGCCTTAATTGCTCCTCTCGCAGCCACTGGAGGAGATTAATCAATCCTTAAATTCAAAATCCAGCCCAGGCCAGTCAGGCAGTCAGAGGAACGGCCCTCGCCGCCTCCCGCAAAGGGCACGTATCGCTTTTAATTCGCAGCCGTGCCTGCTGTTACCGTGGAAATAGAGACTAACGTGAGTGTGTTAATGCACGTCTCCCACGGTTACAAAATCACTAATCCATGTCTAAACGGCATGAGGTTGAACGGCCGCACTCTTCCAAATGCTGTCCTTAGACACGTGATGTGTGAAGCAGGCCTGAGGAGCGTATGTACAGTAGCACTGCTGAGAAATCGCAACGGCTAGCGATGTGCTTTCACATGGTAACTTGCGAAAATAAAAATCAGTGCATGTATTTTGAATGCACAACAGTATGTTTGTAAATTAACATTAACCCTTAATAGATTAATAAAGGCACTGGAACTTTGTTAGTTCATGATACCTAATAAATTATCTAATGGTGCAAATTGAACCTTACTGTAAAGTGTCACCACATTTTTACATTACATAATGCTAATCTGATCATTATGTAATGTTTAGGGATAGTTCACACAAAAATTAAAATTCTGTCATCATTTACTCACATGACTTACTTTCTTCTGCAGAAGATGTATTGAAAAATGTCTAGGATTATTTGTCCAAGAAATGAAAGTCAGTCAGTTCCAGTGTTGTTTGGACCCCAGTGACATTTATTTTATTGACAAAAATAGTTCAAAAAAACATTCTTCTTTTGTGTCCTGCAGAAAAAAGACAGTCATACAGGTTTGGAACGACATTAGGGTGAATAAATGATGACAGCATTTTCATTCTTGGGTGAACTTTACCTTTAAAGGGATAGTTCACCCAAAAATAAAAAATTACCCCATGATTTACTCACCCTCAAGCCATCCTTGGTGTATATGACTTAAAAATAAAAATAAAATAAATAAAATAAATAAAATAAAAATATCCTGCCTCTTCCAAGCTATATAATGGCCGTGAATGGGGGGGCCCAATTTTAAAGCCAAAAAAAATGCACCCACCCCCCCTTTTACGATGAATGGGTGCACTTTTTTTGCTTCAAAATCGCGCCCCCTATTAACTACCATTATAAAGCTTGGAAGAGCCAGGATATTTTTTAATTTTTCTCCGATTGTGTTCATCTGAAAGAAGATAGTTATATACACCTAGGATGGCTTGAGGGTGAGTAAATCATGGGATAATTTTCATTTTTAGGTATTCTATAATTCTAGATGTAAAAAATTCAGTTTGTAAAAGATAATGACATAGCTGTATTTACTCTTTCAGGCAGTAAATAGTTTCACAGTTACTAATATTGTATCTGTTAAGCACTTTTTACCTCCTGCGACGCGAACACCTGGAGCAGAAGCATCATTTGCGCTAATGATAGCTAATCCGCTCAATTAGCAAAGTACACATTTGTAATCTGGGCCTCTCTGCTAGCAGGCAAGTTTACATACTCTTCATCTTCCTCTTGCAGACTAATGCCCTACGACATTCACAGTACTGTGGTGGCACACAATCCCCTGTGGTAACATGCTAACAGAGGAGCTGTTTCATTCGATTGTTTGCAGACACAAGAAATGGCTTCTTCTTTTCACATGTCCCTCTCCCTCAGTCTCTTACTCAGTCTCGTTCTGCCTCTTTCCGGCTTTACCACAGGAGACCGCATTCACCTTTTTAGCCCATTAATTAGCATGAACAGTTAATAGTGCCTCTCACAATAGCTGCCTCAGCAGTTTTTTCTCAGAGTTGGTGTCACCAAATCAATATCAAGTCGAGCATAAAGCACTAGAGAAACTCAGTCGTAAGAAGCAGGCCTGTACGGTTATGGCTGCTCCTTTCAATGATTTTTCTGTTAGAAGCAAGCCATCCCTGAACCAATATGCATAGCACCATGTGATTTTGTTTTCTGTACTTTATGATTGTCGTTTTAATTATCAGATTGTACAATATGACACCAGTGAGATCAGATTTTGGTAGCAACTGAGCACTGACAGGACGTTTTGCATCATCAAAAGAGTGCAACAGTCGGGTTCTGGAAGTAAAAATCCTATTCATTTTCTCCAAACAGGAGCTGATTTTGAACAAAAGACAGACCTACTGCGAGTTACGAGGTAGTTAATGGATGGTATATATGCTTTTGTTCTGTCAGCCTATTTTAAACATATTTTTTAAACAATCAACAGCAGAATTCCTGTCGAAAAACCGCATTACCCATGATTCTGCTGAGAAATCTCTACCAATCAGAGAATCGCGACAACTTCTCAGCATGCATAATATGCATATTTTGCAATAATAACTCAAATTATTTTGCTTCTATATACATAATTAACTTTAAATCAATAGTTTTGTATTTCTCCATTTTTATTTCATGTAATTTGCAATGCTACATGGGATTGTAGTTCTTTCCCTCATTGTAGTCATGGTAACACTTTATTGTACATTGTCCTTACATGTACTTAGGGATAGGGTTAGTTGCTTGTAATTATGCATAATTTACTGTTATTACTAATTATATAGTAAGTACGTGTTGTTAATTAATATTACTCAGTACTTAAATGTATAATTACAGTGTAACAAGAGCACCTTAAACTAAAGCGTAACCAAGTCGTTAAGGTCACAGTCTTTTTGTCTGATTTTCAAAAACGTTTTTGTTGTGTTTCACCTCATAGTTGGCCATTTTGGTTTATAATTGTTAAATAAAGACTTTTTCAAAAATCCCAATGAGAAAAATACTTCTGGAACTGAGGCCGCTGAAAAAGTGGGCGGCCACTGTTGCACTTGTGTCATCATTGATATGCTAATGCTACTGCACACAGCTAAATTACAATTTGTTGGCTCACGCTGGCTGAAAGAAGGATTATGTAGACTAATCAAGGTCATTTTTTAGTAGAATTGTAATAATGGGAACTCTAATGAACAATGATTTATCTTGCATATCATGTAGACAAGTTCTTTATTTTACACTATTGCTCAAACTTTCAGACACTTCATCTGAGGCTAAGATTCATCGCCAAACCAATTAACCCGCTGTCGATCATGTCACACCAAGCAATCAAAGATAATTTCCAAAGTTTGTCTCAGACAGCAAAGCTGTGGCAAAAATCATATACAGTAGTGTGCACTGAGCTTACGTGATAACACTCTCAGAATTCTCCTCACATCTCGAGGAGAATGAAGAATGTGTCTAGGATCTTGAAGAACAGAAATTGGAAAAAATCAAATCAAAAAGCTTGCAGCCAGTTGCAGGATTGTCTTGTTTGCTTTTGCTGTTCTTGTTGTTTTCATTTAACAATGCAGCATGAGTGCTTAGCATTTAGATGACATGTTTGAGGAAAGGTGCAGCAGATCAGATGCACTGCGTGAAGGGTTTCACAGAGAGCGCCAGGCTTCCAGGGCGGAGAGACATACGGGAAGGCGGGCACTGGAAAAACCGGCTCTACCCATAGAATCATGGGCACTGTCAACACCATTGTGAATGACGCGGTGATGAGCCAATCAGCACGGGTGCCAACGAACAGCTCAGAGTGCCTTCTGCATGCCAATGAGTGTAGCGGCTCCAAGAGCCGCTAGCTTGCCAATGAGGGACTCAAAGTCTTGAGGGGTTAAGAGGTTTTTATAAACATTGAACGAGCAAGTGGAAAGTTGGAAGTTTCTTCAACTTGATCTGAGAGTAAAGACTTCAAAAAAGCCCTGTGAAGTGCAGAATACAGGGCTGGCTAATTTGAGGCGCTATGAGAGCATAAACCAGACAGCGGAGGACTTGAATTAGTACCATTAGCAGGGTTGAGAGCGTTGCAGACAGTCAGGCAGTGTTGGGCAGTGACTAACTAAAATCAATACTAACTTGGCCATATCTTTCAGTGGAGAAACTGTATTGGATGGATGGATCGATGGATGAATGGTTGGATGGATAGATTCTCAAAAAATGTTAGGTAGAAACCATGTTCATGAATGAGCTAATGTTTTAAAGTTTTATTAACATTACTGTGGTATAAAGCAGGGTGGGCCGAGAGCCGCGGGAGTCCAGGGCAGCTTTTATTATGCATATGCTGCTGTCGGCTGCTTCCGCTCTTTTTGTTGCGTATGTGGGGTAATGCAGTGCTGTTTTACATGATTAAAACAATCTAAATACATTTGAGTGTGTTGAAAGTTGTTATAATGTTACTCTGTGTGTTCGCTCAGTGACTGGTATAAGAGACTTGTTGCTGTAATCTAGATCGATATTACGCCGGTTTCACACTGCAAGCGTAAGCAGTGCGTGAGCAGCGCATATTTTTTTGGCGTGCATGTAAACCAACGGATGCATTCACACTGGCAGCAGGAGCAGCGCGTAAGCGTCAAGCAGGAGCGTCGCATAAGCAGCAGTGAAGCAGGGGTTTCGGCGCCAAGTCTATTTTTGCTGCGCCGCTGACGCTCAATTAAAGTGAAAATACACTTTTGATGGACAAAATAAATATAATTTTACACAAAAAGTGTTCAAAATGCACAGAATAAGCATGTCTAGTGTGTTTTAACAAGAATTTGAGTATGACAGAAAAGAAAATTAAGAATCAAAAATATTTATAGAAGATTTACTCATTTAAACTTGTTTTTAATTATTCAGTTTGGGTTAAAGTATGGTGTATTCTAAAAAAATAAAGTAAACTAGCCAGAAAATATGATATATAAACATTCTTTTAGTTATTACACAGAGAGATATATAGGCTGCAGCATACCCAAATCAAACCCGAGTTTGCTGTCTTGTAAACATGTGCACGCGGCAGATGATGTAAAACACAAAGCTTACCTCATTCATGTGCAGCAATGGATGACACGAGGCTTTTATTTATTTATTTATTTTTATTTATTTATGTATTTATTTACGTTTACATGCGAATGTATACCTCCCCATGTTAACAAACTTTCAAGACTATCAAGTTTATAAATGACCAACTTATAAATTTTTTTTTATAGCTGTCTTTGTAAAGAAATGCTCATTTTATATGTAGCTTGGAGCCGCTGCTGTGACGCTGTACAAACGCTTCCAGTGTGAATACTCGCGCATCTCTGCAGCTGCAGTGACGATGTAGTTAGGCTCACGTGCTGCTCACGCACCGCTCACGCTTGCAGTGTGAAACAGGCGTTAGAATGTCATATTGATAAAAACTGTATGACTTGTTGCTAAATGACATGCAATTAATTTAAAAATATATATTGTATGATGAAAAAAGCTCTCACTGATTATGATATGTTAGCCACTTGACAAAATAGTGTTGTTTCTGAGGCATGGTAAAAACATGGTAGCTCATTGTAAATCAAGAAAACAAGCGATTCAACAATAAGACTGTGTTGAGCTATATAACAAAGATTGGTTTTCCTGTTCTGAGCAGTTAAACTGAGCTCTGTTCTTCAGAAAACATCTCCAGGTCCCAAAAATTCTTCAGCTTTCCACCATCTTTTGCATATTTGAACCCTTTACAACAGTGACTGAATGATTTTGAGATCCATCTTTTCACACTGAGGACAACTGAGGGACTCAAACACAACTATTAAAAAAGGTTCAAACATTCACTGATGCTCCAGAAGGAAACACGATGCATTAAGAGTTGGGGGGTGAAAACTTTTGAACAGGATGAAGAGGTCCACATTTTTCTTATTTCGCTTGAATATATCTTTTTTTTTTTTTTCATTTAGTACTGCCCTTCGGAAGCAACAGAAAATACTTGCATGTTTCCCGGAAGACAACCTTGATCTTCAAATTCCAAATGTGTTCTGGAGCATCAGTGAATGTTTGAACCTTTTTTATTAGTTGTGTTTGAGTCCCTCAGTTGTCCTCAGTGTGAAAAAATGGATCTCAAAATCATTCAGTCACTGCTGGAAAGAGTTCAAATATGCAAAAAAATCCTCGAAAACTGAAGAATCTGCAGGACCTGGAGATTTTTTTCTGAAGAACAGAGCTCAGTTTAACTGCTCAGAACAAACAAGAGACTCATGAACAACCATCACAAAACAAACAAACAGTCGTGGATTATCCAGGTAACCACACACAGTATTAAGAATCAATGGTTCACATACTTATGAATGGGGTTATTTTAATAAATTCAGCTATTTTTTTTCGTCTTGTGGATTATATGTAAACATCTTTTATGTAAAATATCTTACTCAGGACAGTACTAAATAAAAAATAACATGCATTTTGTATTATCTCCCTTATTTTGTTAAAATTATTAACATTTTCACAGATTCTGCAAGGGGTTCACATACTTTTTCTTGCAACTGTATAACATTGTTCTAATGGTATTTGGATCCTTTAATCTGAAAATCTTACATATTGTTCCTTAAAGTAAATTAGAGCATAAAATATTTCAATTTTTTTTTTAATAAAAGAATGATGTTTAAATTACCCATATAAAAAATATATAAATTAATAACTTTTTTAGAATGGTAGGAAAATCACAATGTGCACATATGAACAGCGCCTTCTTACTCTGAACTTTGACCTTGGGAATATCTTTCCACAATCTTTTTTCGTTTTAGTTTAGTGTTTAACATTGATTATTTTAGTTTTTAAATTAAATGCATGGAGTTTCTTGACCATTTGAAATCATTCATGAAAGCCAAGGGACATGTTTGTCACCATATTTTGTCAGTTCTTCCTGTTATTTGGTAGAATTTTAATGAAAACATTTATGACATTTATTCATTCATATGTTACATAGAGATAACACAGTCTAGTGAAATATCTGACCTCTATTTCATTTCTCTTTTTTATAGCCTCTGCCCAAGGAGCCATCCTAAAGGACTTCAGATTTCTGCGAGGAGGTGAGTGGTGCTTCAGTAAGATTATCTCTTATCTTGCTCTGTTTGCTTTTCCTTAGTAAGCCATCATTGTCTCTAAATCTAATATGCGATGACGGAGGTCGTCCAGTGAGCAGGTCCGAAGCAGAACAGTGACAAAATGTGGCGAACGACAAGAGTGCTATCACAGCGTTTGCTTTAAAGCAACATGACAGATACAGAGCACAGGTACAGAGGTGGAATAAGGTAGAGCAGAAATCGAGTGGAAATCTTATCATTTATCCAGCCAATTGTGCCCCGGCGGCGCTGATGAAGTTGTGTTAAGAGTGACGCACCTGATCAGCGGAAGGGCTAAAGCAGGATTAGAGGGCAGCTGGGGGCGCCGGTTTTGCTGCGGATCGGGAGATGAAGGGAGAAGATGATGTTGCGAGACGTGAGCTGAAACCCAAATCCCTTGCGCTCTGCCTCAGTAGTGATTGCAGATGGCCTGATGGTAGCAAAGAAGGAGATACGGTTATATTTAACAAGATATATTTACTTGCCAGCTGTTGTTTGTCTTTCTGTCATGCTTCGAGCAATTCCCAGTGAGTGAACATGGCTTAGGAAAGACTAGTTTTGCAGTGCGAGAAGATAATATGAGGACAGAAATTTGCATAAATGTATGTTAATTCTTGAGGCAATTAGCACCTGTCAGTTTCTGAGCAATAGCTTTCAAGTCTTTTCATTACATGGCAAAATAAAATGCTGAATATTGTTATAAAACCAATACCAACACCAGGTTTTCTGTATTGAAAAGTATCCTTTGGGAAACAATGCCTTTTCACACCAGTGTAATTCCAACAGTCAAAGCTATATTCGAGTTGAACATGCTGTTATTTCTTTGAAAAGCATTTTATTAAAAAGCTAGTCATAAGGGAAGACTTTTTATTGAAAAGCTCCATTATAAAAGGGTCCAAAGTGAGCACTTAAGGAACATCTCAGAGGGAAGCTGTTGTGTAAGACTTCTGGGGCGGATTGAAGGCTTTGTGGACTCCATGGCGGTTCTAGAAAATGAAATTCTGTATGGCCGTTCTAGCACATGCCAATGTTATGAACATTTCTAGCATGTTTCGGTGTCCTTCCTCAAGAGAGCGCCACATGTATCGCAGACAATCATGGATAGACGGAGAAACAGCAAATAAATACCATAAATATTTACTTGGAGAGGAACTGGAATGTACGTATTTGTGTTCTGATTTTGGCAATTACATTGGTGTGCATTAAAAATTGATCTGGGTAATGTGGGGGAATGTCTGATTTACAAATCCCAATTGCGAGTTATTTATGAATTATAAATTCTGGGGATTGTCAGTTAAACAGCAATGAACTGATATGATGTTCTTTTCTCTAACTCAGGGATTCCCAAAGTAACTGCCATAAAAAAGTGAGATAATTGTTTTCAATTCACCTATTAAGAATGATGATAAATACTTAGTTTAGTGGAGATCAACATGCAATTGGCAGGCTAAACACTGAAAGCCTGATGTTAGCCTTGACAATAAAATTATTATTTTTGGAAAACATTTTGACATTTCAATGTCTTTTTTTTATATTTTAGAGTGAATATAATTTATACTCTACCCTGGAACTGGAACATTTCTTTAGCTGAAATTGTAGAACATGGTTCTGGCATTTGGTAACTCATGGGTTTGATTCCAAGGGAATACATGGAGTGATAAAACGTATACTATACCTTGAATGCATTATGCAATGCCAAGTCACATTGGATAAAAGCATCTGCTAAAAGCATAAATGTAAGTGTCATCAATATTGCTGATGTGTTGTGTAGTGTAAAACTGGCTAACAAGCCATAGTGATCAGACAAATCACTGATGCAAGTCTCAAGAATAGAATTTGTCATATGTATCTAAAAGAAAATATGTTTTAGTTGAATCAAAAGATAATTTAAAATAATTTTGCTCTTAAATTACAGTATATTCATTATCTATTATATAAGATGGTAAGGGTTTCATTCTTTACTTAAAAAAAAAAAAAAAAAAAAAACACTGAACAACTTTTAGGCAAGACTGTTTTTATTCTGTAAATGCCCACTCATTAGTACACTTTTCAGTGTTTTACCCATAGTAAAAGAATTGGAGACTGCCAACTGGGTTTGCTTTTCCTCTAAACCATTCCCTTGTATGCCTCTATGCTTACATTTAACATCAATAAATGCATTTAATTCTCTAGTCCAAGTCTCAGATTCAGATTTGTAAGTGAATCATTTTTGAATCAGTTATTTTCAGTAAACTGGCTGAATTGTTCACTAATTGGTCTGAATGATTCATCAGCGAATCATTGCGAATCAAGTCATTGGTCAAAAATGTGGGAACCCTGAACAGTGTGAGATTTTATATGCAAAATATCAAAACTATTACAGCAGCAAAGCACAAAAGAAAGATCGGTAACACTTTAGAATACTCTTCCATCGTTAATGAATAACTACACAGGAACAAATGAGTAACGCAATAACATTCTAGTAACTACTATTAACTAACAAGAAACTTAACAAATTAGTAAGTAATAGCACAGAAATTGAATGTGGTAGTTTACTATTAGCTAATCAGTAACTACTATTTTTTTCATAGGAATAAGAACTACCATATGCAGATTCATAATTTCAAAAATGACTGCTCTGGGTGTGTGTTCAATTCTCACTGCTGTGTGTGTGCACTTGGATGAGTGAAAGGCAGAGCACAAATTCTGAGTATGGGACACCATACTTGGCTACATGTCAGGTCACCCACTCATAATTAATGCGAGTAATGCATAATGTATAATTAGATTCTAGAGTGAAGATCATGGTAACCCACAAATAATGACTCAAGAATTACACTTATCCTTCAGAAGGAATTACTTATTATTTGGAACAGTATTCTAAAGTGAAAAGCATGAAAACTGCCTAGTAATAACCAAAGTCATTTTAAGCTTTTGAGGATTTTGTAAGGTTTTGGATAGTAATTTCTTATGACGGATTTCAGTCATTACTAGTGAATTACCATGATCTTCACTTTAGAATACTGTTCCAAATAATTAGTAATTCCTTTAGAAGAATGTAGTAACACTTGAGGCATTACTATCTAAAACCTTACAAAAACCTCAAAAGCTTGCAATGATTTCAGTCATTTTTGGGAGTTATCATGCTTTTCACTTTAGAATACTGTTCCAAATAAATAGTAATTCCTCCTGAAGGATTTGGTAATACTTGAGTCATTACTAGTGGGTTACCATAGTCTTTACTTTAGAATTAATTATACATTGTGCATTGCTTTCATTAAAGGGTTAGTTCACCCAAAAATGAAAATTCTGTCATTAATTTCTCACCCTCATGTCGTTCCACACCAATAAGACCTTCGTTTATCTTCGGAACACAAATTAAGATATTTTTGATGAAATCTGAGAGATTAAACCTTGAAGCGACGAGAATACTTTTTGTGCACAACAACAAAACAAAAATAATTACTTTATTCAACAATATCTTCTCTTCTATGTCATTCTCACACGTTGTTTGTGTGAAAGTTGTCAAAAGTACCGACTTCGATACCAATCAGTACTGAAATTTTAAAAATGTGCTGTTGAGTGGATTCGTAAACACCTCTGATTGGCCATTGTGTTGACGTGCTCATCGGATATGTCAGTGATTGGCTACAATGATCAACGCACAGGAGCATTTGAAAGCACACGGAAGTGTTTGAATTTGAAAGCGTTTGAAAGCAGGCGTCTATTAGCGGACTGGTCCGCGATAGATGCCTGCTTTCAAACGCTCCTGTGTGTATCTGTGTAAGCGCTCGGTGAAGAGCGTCATTGATGACTATTTACATTACGTTTTTTAAAGCAGTGATCATTGAAGCCAATCACAGATATTTCCGATGAGTGCATCAACACAATGGCCAATCAGAGGTGTTTATGAATCCACTCAACAGCGCTCAAAGCATCACATTTTTAAATTTCAGTACCGACGTGGTACCGAAGTCGGTACTTTTGACAACTCTAGTTTGCATCCAGTGCTTCCACGTTCTACATCAGAATGCTGACTCATTATTGGCCGGCTCCTGCGTCAGCATCACAAGCATGTGTCGTGCTGCTCACGTGTGCATCTTTCGCCAATATTGAGTCGGCATTCGGACGTAAACACGGAAGCCTTCACTGTGCTTACTGTGGCAATTACGTAAGGATAATGACAGGGAAGAGAAGAGTTTGTTGGATAAAGTTGTTATTTTTGTTTTGTTTTTGAGCACAAAAATTATTCTCGTCGCTTCATAAAATTAAGGTTGAACCACTGCAGTCACGTCAACTCTTTTATGTACGGTTAAATTGCTGTCTATGGACGAGTCATAAACCTCTTGGATTTCATTAAAAATATCTTAATTTGTGTTCTGAAGATGAACGAAGGTCTTACAGGTGTGGAACGACATGAGGGTGAGTAAATAATGACAGAAATTTCATTTTTGGGTGAACTAACCCTTTAATTATGAACCTGTAGTTCTTAGTAGTTTTCAGGGAGGTATGAAAAAAAAAAAGTTACTGATTAGCTAATAGTGAACTACCGCATTCAACTGAGCAATATTACTTACTAATTCATTGATCAGAGTTTCTTGTTACTCTTAAAAACAAAGGTTCCAAAAGGGGGTTTTCACAGTGATGCCATAGAAGAACCATTTTGGGTTCCCCAAAGAACCTTCCAGTGAACAGTTCTTAAAAGAACCATTTTTATCTTACATTTTAATAATCTAAAGAATCTAAAGGTTCCATGGATGTTAAATGTTCTTCACAGAATCATAGATGCCATTAAAGAACCTTTATTTTCAAGAGTGTAGTAGTAACTATAATGTTAATGCTTTCTTACTCATTTGTTCCTGTGTAGTTATTTATTAATGACGGAACAGCATTCTAAAGTGTTACCGAAAGATTAATTATGCACTTTGATTAAAATAGAGCGGAGAACTGTACTAAAGCATGATTGTATTTAAAATAACTGAATATCTTAGCAGGACAGCAGCTCGGAGGAAACGATGCTGATTAGCACACAGGCAATGTACATTTACATATTCAATTTTAATTCTCTAAATGCGAATTAACACTCAGACAGACAACGGGTGGCATAATTTCCCCTTTAAAAAACTTAATGGTGCCACACGATGCGCGCAGCCACATTGAAAGGCCTGCGTGTAACAAAATAATCATTTTACTAAGGCTTTCGTGCTAAAGAACACAGGCATTCACCCTCTGCCATTTACATTTTTCAAAAGCATGTGCCTTTCAAAGCAGCCGCTCTTCAGAATGCTGTCATATAAAAATCATCACTAAGTAAACACAAACAAAAGAGCCACACAAGATCAACAAACATGAAAAGACGAGGCAGGAAAAGGTAATGTGTGTCGTTTTTTCCTGCCTTTGATCATGCCGCAAAATGCATTTCCCTAATGTCCTCACCGATGGTTTTCTCTTTGTGTGTGCACAGGTTTGCTGACATTCACAGGAGCGACGCCAAACAGGAATCATCCATCAGCCCCCACACATTTGTGTCCATCCTCTCATCTCGGAGCTAAAGATATCAGCTGCCCAAATCCACATCACCCTCAAACAGGAAATGGAACCAGTGCGCCATGGTTACAGTCAGTCAAGCATCTCTACGGTTACATGCAGGTCATCGAGTCCCAACGGTCGTCATCATCTCACAGCAGGGGACATGCAACATTTCTTAGTGAAACCTTGACATAATTGAACTGTTTCAGTTTTGATCTCAAGATACATTAGCTAGGAGAACATTTCACTCGCTTTCCAGTTAAGCAGACAGGGAAGACTGTTCGCGCACCTTTCAAACTAAGATTATATAAGTTCCTCGCGAACAGCAGCGTGGGTGTTGCGTAAGAATGATCTTGATGGACCCCAGCTGCGTCAGAGCAAGGACATGTCGTCGACGAAAGGCCAAGGATGTGCAGAGACCTTTAAATATACACCTCTCTGTAAAGAGATAACTTGTTTTCCTTTAAAATTGTGGATGAATAGAGAAAATCGGACAAAGCAGCAGCTGACTGATGTATCTTGTAGATTTGACCTCACGTGGTTTGACCATATGGATTGTGTGCTGTTGAGCTCTGTCTGCGAATGGCAACGCACTGATGCCGTCAACTCTAATCATGGGTGATTTAAAGATTAGCAAACAATGTGTGGATGTCATCTGTCCCTTCCTCTCTGGGGCGTCTCTTTCACTCTCTGCTTTAAATGTCTGTCTCTAATGGATATATCATTTCTATCAATACTTTATTTTGACTGTAAATTGACACTTGCGATGGGGTGTTGAACTAGATAGGAAATAAAGGGTGTGTCCATGTAAATGTGCACAACGCTTTTGGGGAGTCTCTCCATGGGCTGCGCTGATTCGCTGCTTAAAGTCAACATGAAATCATAATGCATCGTATTGAGTTTATTAATAAATATTTCTGGGCTTATTGCAGTCGGTTCACTGGTGCGCGTACACTAACGGTCAAAAAAATTGTTATTTTAGAAAGAAATCTTGCATTTATTTGATCAAAAATACAGTAAAAACAGTGAAATATTATTACAGTTTAAAATAACTGTTTTCTATTTGAATATATTTTAAAATTAAATTTTCAGCATTATTACTCCAGTCTTCAGTGTCACATGATCCTTCAGAAATCATTCTAATATGCTGATTTGCTGCACAAGAAACATTTCTTATTATTATCAATGTCGTGCTGCTTTATATTTTTGTGGAAACCATGATTTTTTCAGGATTCTGTGATGAATACAAAGTTCAAAAGAACAGCATTTATTTGAAATTGACTTTTTTGTAACATTATAAATGTCTTTACTGTTACATTTGTTCAAATTAGTGTATCCTTGCTGAATAAAAGTATTAATTTCTTTCACACAAAAATATATTTCTTACACACACAAAAATATTTCTTAGGTCAGATTTTTAAAGGTAGTGTCAATCTAAAAATCTTTGTTTTTTATTATCCTTCATTAAAAACTTTATATCTTTCTTGACTTTTTTGTCTAATTAAGGCAGAACAGGTGAAGAAAACTAATATTAGCTAATATATGCACAATCCAGTCAGATCCCAATAGATGAAAACAAGTCCAGTTTTTCTACCCAGATATTCTGTTTAACTCATAAATATGTAAAAACTTCATTTAAATGCTTTGCAAATGCTGATTTATGTTTTCAAAAAGTCAAAATTGACCTACTTAGTAGACATTGGTCGAAAAGGGTTAGTTCATCCAAAAATGAAATTTCTGTCATTAATTACTCACCCTCATGTTATTCCAAAGCTGTAAGACCTTCATTCATCTTCAGAACACAAATTAAGATAATTTTAATAAAAATCTGAGAGGTGTATAACTTGTCCATAGACAGCAATTTAATTACCACTTTCAAGGTCCAGAAAGGTAGTAAAGACATTGTTAAAATAGCCCATGTGACTACAGTGGTTCAAACTTAATTTTATGAAGCGACGAGAATACTTTTTGTGCGCAAAAACAAAACAAAAATAACTTTATTCAACAATTTCTTCCCTTCCCTATCAGTCTCCTATGCTGTTCCCGTAGTAAACACAGTGCAGCACTTCCGTGTTCTATGTCAGAACGCAGGCTCAGTATTGGCCCACACTGGTCACGTGAGCAAAACAACGCATGTGTGTGATGCTGACACAGGAGCCGACCAATACAGTCGGCATTCTGACGTAGAACCTGGAAGCGCTGCATTGTATCAAAAATATCTTAATTTGTGTTCTGAAGATGAACGAAGGTCTTACAGGTTTGGAACGACATGAGGGTGAGTAATTAATTACATAATTTTCATTTTTGGGTGAACTAACCCTTTAATGTGCACAATTAAACCGACTTTCCTTTCATTGATGTCACCAAGTCCACTTATATCTCAACCAACAGGTGCCAGTGGCATTTTGGCAGTTGAGTAATCCTAAAATCCCAAAATTTGACCCGTGTTTCACCATCCAATTAATTTCCAGTGGTTGTTTCGTAGTGCTGTTTCATGTTGACTTCAAGTATGTGAAAGATGCTTCTTTGTGTTTTGCTCTTTGTTTCCTCTAGTACTGAAGCAGTCTTCTTTTCACAAAGTACACAGATCTCTTCTCAAATCGGTTCTCCCCATGGCCGGTGAAGAAGATCAATCCATATGATGAACGTAACTGGTTTCATGTAGCAGAGAAAATAACCACCGTCCCAGAAGATGAAAGAGCAAAAGAATATGGTCACTTTCAGTGAACAGTAGTAATTCATCAGTCTCACGGGCTAGGCCCGGCTCCCTGAGTTGTGAATTTTAATGGTGTTTTTATGGTTCCTAATAAAGTCTGTTATGCTTCTGGCAAATATGCAGAGCACGACATCGCTCGCTTCCAATTACTGAGAAACTCAAGGAGATTCAGTGTTCATTCGTTATGGCGTATAGTTATTTAGGAAAAGCAGGACTATCTCTCTTTTTCTTTCTTTCTCTCATGCATTCTCTCTACCAATGTATGTGGAGTGGAGTGACAGTAATTTCTCCTCCTCGCTCTTCTGTGTTCTGTAATTACTCTTGTCCAGATCCATTCCAGGTTATCTTTTCTTAGTCCTCGCTCGCTCCCCACTCACTGGTGAGAGGATCCAAGGGGTCAAGGTTTGGGTGGTCAGCATCATAGACAGTAAAAAAAAAAGATGGACGACGCACCTTCACTCTCTTCCATTGTAGTAATTGAAGCAGCCAGTGTGTCAATATGGCGCTGACATCTTGAGTCTCGAGTCTGTGCATGGTGAACTTGGAGGCCGAGTCTGCGCAGTAGCGAGCACGAAGTGGAGCGGCGATATCAAGGTCCCACCCACACTCCCACAGAATCGGTTAATACTACAGAACAACACATTATGTCGGTGTGATAACAGTTCTGGAAATGTAGAAATTGAAGTTAAAGCTCCAATCTCCTCCTGAAGATCAAGAAAAAAGTCTGTTGGTGCTTCAGTGACTACTTCACTCAGAGAAACTGTCAACCTCAGCTGTCAATCATGACGTCAAAACACGCTTGGCACGCTTGGTTAACATGGTCCAGTTTGCCCCTACTGGTAAATACTGTAACAACACCATTTCGTCATAAACAGCATCTTTTTTTAGTGACGTCCATTTAAAATTAATGTTTTTGTTTTTGTTTTTTTGCAAGTAGTAGTATTTAATTTCATTATAGTAGATTTTTTACCAGTGCCAGAAATTTTATTTTATATTTCATATTTTTTTATATTTTGCTGTCTTTGACGTCACCGCACAGGATAGTAAATAATGAAGTCTGTTTCCACCTCAGAGTAAAAATTACCTTTTTTGTTTTGTTTTGCAAGCAATATTTGAATAGTAAATATTTAATTTTATTATAGTAGTTATTTTATCAGTACCAGATATTATTGTGAAGTGGACTTTATATTTTATAATATTAATTCAGCACAGGATAGTCATGCCTCAAAGTAAAAAAAATTAAAGATAATTGCAAGTTTATTTTTTTGTAAAAAGTATCGATTTTGACCTTGTTTCCTATCATTCTGATTTTATTTGTCATAATTGTGACTTTGTTTCACAGTTATATTTCTTTGTAATTCCAACTTTATATCCATTAATTGTGTGTATATTAACAATACTTCTTTAATTTCTCATGACTTTTATTTCCTATTTTATTTTTTACACGCTGAGGTGAAAAAAGGCTTCTATACATATAGGCTGTCCATCATTCATTTTCACTAAACATTTTTGTTCAATGTTCTTGCAATAATATTTCACCAACATATTTCTTTCAGAATCCTAACACTGTGTAACACAACGGTATCGGAGCGTTCCTGGAGCGATGGTCTGACTTTCAATAAAACGCTACTCGCTCCAGGCAAAAATCACACAACTCTGCATCTCTTCGCAGCGCTCACATACTCTTCTGTCTTCCAGTTTATCCCTAAAGTGCTGTTGTTAAAGGCCTGATGTGTACTGCTCTGACAGCATTATTCTTTTACATTTCAGATGACATCCCAATGTGATCCTGCAAGTCCTCAAGGCTTCTGCCTCCACTGTACCTGTGATTTATTATTTATCAATAGGAACAACCTCATTAATGGCCTGAAAGTCGGCAATCTTTATTTTACTTAGACATCAGCATTATTTCTGTGATTCCTAGGTGACATTTATGTACATATTTGCTCATTGTGAGCGGTGCTTGCGGTTATCGGATCAATAAGGCCATAACACGAAATCACGAGTGCAGAACGGTCCTGAGAGGTTGCGTTATTATGGCAATATCTCTGCCATCGGGCCGCTGTATCAAGCTCCAGTACTCTCGTGTGATCTATCTATCAATGCTAACCATGAATGAAGCCATCATGTGTCACATTCTCATGACTTAAGCCCACATATGGATACAGTGCATGTAACTGCATGTATATTTCCCCAGGACTTGAGCGTGTTCTGCAGGATGCTGATGTTGAAGGAGTTAAGGATGTGTCTCTTCACTATTCCAGGGCTTCTTTAGTAGTTATCCACCCGGAGGCATCTGTCATTAAGTCTATATAATACAAGCGTAATTGGGGTTTATGCCCGGATTAAGAGATCGTTACACTTAATTACAACGAATCATGGTGTTCGAAGATGTCTGGGCCTGCAGATATAAAACAGCCGATAGTGTGAGAAAGAGTGAAGCATGCAGAGGCATAATTACCATGTTTTGTCGTCTTTAAAATCCTGATATTTAAATTACATGCACAGGATTTTGTAATCCATAGATTTTTTTTTTTTTTTTGAGCACTCAAAAGACTTGAAACCATGTTTTTTTTATATATATATATATATATCAATGCAGTAATATCAGTGCAAAATGTCTATAAGTGTGAATTTCATTTCTGACCACCGACTGTGTTGCATGCATTTGCACCTGTGGTGGTCTATTTGCATCACTCTCAAAGGTCCAGGCATAATTGCAGCTCGAGTACGTTGAAATCTGGCTGAGTGCAACAGAAAGAAATGACCTGAAATACAGAAAAATGAATACAGAAAGTAATACTTCTGACTGGATTTGATGGGGGATTTACATTAGATTTTTTTTTTTTAAAGTTATAAACTCTCAGGGATGAGTTCATTAACATTCACTACATCGACACAGTGCACAAACCTGTGTCTTCTTCACAAATCACCCACAATCCAGTGTAACCAGCCACTAAATGCATAGAGTGCAAACACACAATTTAGTCTTATTATAGATTGCATCTTGTTTACAAAATTCAATGCTATTTGCTTGGTGCAATTATACTAATACCACTCGATTGTGAGTGCGGCCTCCCTTTCTCATGCTAATTCCAGTTGGGAGCCTGTGGCTGTAAGACAGTGATCTAAGGTAAGGGAGGTGCTTTTGTGAGAAAAGTGGTTATTCTGTCATACAGGTAAGCAAAATTTTATTTATTTAAATTGTGCTGCTACCCGGGGATTTATAGAAATCTTCTTAAAAATTAAGAGTGTTCGCATAAGAAAAATGGTAAGAAATTCTTAAGTACGTTCTTAACCATAATTAATTATTGAAACAGCATTTTTCCTTTAAAACATTTACATTTTTTCTTAAAGGTACAATATACTTTGTTGTTGTTCAGAATTAACAACATTTGAATAAAGATTTCATAGATCATCAATTCTTTTTCTAAAACGTATTTTTTCTTACCCTGATTCACGATGGTAAGCCATTTCGTCATATACGTAAATGGTAGCACTTTATTTTACAGTCCTGTTTCGCATGTGCATATACTATATACTTATTGTTAATTATAATAACTGGGTAATAACTAGGTACTAGTCCTGAACCTACCCATAAACATAATCTTAAAGTGATAGTTCACCCATAAATGAAAATTATCCCATGTTTTACTCACCCTCAAGCCATCCTAGGTGTATATGACTTTCTTCTTTCAGACAAACACAATCAGAGATATATTTAAAAATATCCTTAGTCCTCTAAGGTTTATAATGGTTGTGAATGGAGGGGCCATGTTTTAAATAATAAAAAAAAAAGCATCCATCCATAATCAAAGTAATCCATATGGTTCCAGGGGGTTAATAAAGGCCTTCTGAAGGGATGTGTTTTTGTGAGAAAAATATCCATATTTAAAACTTTATAAATTCAAATGACTAGCTTCCAGTGGACGACCGTACACATACTGCGCAAGTCGATTTGGACAGAAGAGCAACCTTTGACTCGAAGCATGATGCGATGACGAACGCGGAGGCGCAGAGGATAGAGCAAAACAAAACATCGGTCATGAATTAGAAGTCTATGTCGGAGAAATGTCGGAGGATTTCGATATAAGAGAAGAGGAGCTTAAGTTTGTTGCCCAGCCCTATTTGTTTAAACCACGAGAGGTGTCTAAGCTTATGTTACTCCTACATCCTACAGTATGTCATACATCACATCAGGAGTTACTCATTTGGTGCAAGTCGACTTGCGCAGTATGCGTACGGTCGTCTGCCAGAAGCTTGCTATTTGAATTTATAAAGTTTTAAATATAGATATTTTTCTGACAAAAACGCATCCCTTCGCTTCAGAAGGCCTTTCACAAGTTCGTCTGCCCATTCAGTCTGAAAGGTTAATGGTAAAACAAACTTGGCTTGCTGTCCTCGAAGGAGGCTCGAACCCGAGGCTCAGCTCGAGCTCCGAGTTAAACCCCCCTATAACAGTACTGCATAGTTGGAGAATAAGAGAAATAGAGGAGGAGATGGGGAGGAGGAGGGATGCTGGAAGAGTTGTCGCTGGGATGACGCAGTGACTGCTGCTTATATATGCTCGTAATGATGATTGACAGGTCTGAATGTTTAGGCTCCTCCCGAACCTACGTTTGGAACTACATTTATTAACCCCCTGGAGCTGTATGGTTTACTTTAATCATGGATGGATTTTTTTTTTTTTTTTTTTTTGGGCCCCCCCCATTCACAACCATTGTAAACCTTGGAGGACTAAGGATATTTTTAAATATATCTCCAATTATGTTCATCTGAAAGAAGATAGTTATATACATCTAGGATTGGATGAGGGTGAGTAAATCATTGGATAATTTTCATTTTTGGGTGAACTATCCCTTTAACCCATGTAGTTACCTTATATTATTCAGTACTTTCTTTCATTGAAAGTGCACGTACAGTAAAATAAAGTGCAACCCTGTAAATAGAGAAAAGTTGCTCACCTGATGCCTGTATGGTGTGGGAGTGGCATAGGACAGTTGTCACAGCGAGCAATAAACGTTGACATGAAGCACGATAAATCTCGAACCTCCGGGAAATCAACCATTTTAAACAAACGGCCTGGCTTTTCGGAGATGCAGAGAACTGAGGGATTCAAAATGTTTGCATAATTTGAATTGGCATTTTTATTACTCAAGTTGCATATTAAATTTTAAGATAAAGATATGAGCAGTAAGATAATCTTATTCATTCGCACAGTTATGCAGCGTCAAAGCACAACCCCCAAAAAACAGTTCTTCAGCACAATGATTGCAGTTTTGTTTTTAACCGCTAGGGGGCCAAAATTACACAGTTGCATAGAGTCTCTGTTAAGCCTACAATACGAATTATATAATGTTATGATGCTTAGGCCTGGTTTTATAAATGGGGCTTAGATTAAGCCAGGATTAGGCGTTACTCTTGTAGTAGTATGTGTACAGTTGTCCGGCGGAAGTTATTTTAGTTTTTAAAGTTTTAAATATGGATATTTTTCTTACACAAACCCATCGCTTCGCTTCAGAAGGCCTTTATTAACCCCCCTGAGCCGTGTGGTTATCTTTTATGATGGATGGTTGCACTTTTTTGGGCTTCAAAATCTCATCCTCTATTCACTGCCATTATAAAGCTTGGAAGAGCCAGGATATTATTTAATAAAACTCAGATTGTGTTCGTCTGAAAGAAGAAAGTCATTTACATCTAGGATGGCTTTAGGGTGAGTAAATCATGGGGTAATTTTCATTATCCCTTTAAGCCTTGTCAACCAGTTGCTAATATTTTAAAATAACCCATACCCCTTCCTATGAAAACAATGTGAGAATATTCTTAAGAAATCTTTTTAGGAATACAAAATATTCTTAATTAACTTTGTTAAACAATGCAAATAACATGCTTATAAACAATGCTATTCACCATATGTAAGCTTTTTTCTATAAATGTGCGAGACGTCCGATTTATTAGCCACAATAGTAAATAACTGGAAGAATAACTGCAGTAAATGGTAAAATAATTTGCTCTACAAATCAGTGTGTTTGTGATTAAAAAAATACATTAAAATAACAAATTACAGAATAACGGCCAGTTTTTGTACAGATAAAATAACTGGAAGCGGATGAGACCAGAAGCCTCGTTACAATGGCCACATCCCCTCTTACTGTATATTAAGAATAAGGTGAATAAGTGTGTGTGTAGTTCATTGTTAGTGAATCCCCCCTCAGAACCACAGCCCTTGATTGTGGCTCTGGTGATATGGTTGTTTATTTGAATGGAGAAAGAGACCTAGAAAGAGGAAGGAAACCCTTAAAGATGACAGATGACCCCTGCAACAACCCACTGGCCCATTATGGTGTGAGTGTTAGAAATCTGCTCCTCACCCACCACACCGAGCATTCACTCGGAAAACACACTCTCATAGAGACACTCATATATGCAGCCGTACTGGTGCAGAGAATGAAACCTGATGTCCGCCTACAGTCAGGCCCTCGGGACACTTCCCACATATGTGTGTAGTCATTTTCTGACACCTCCATGAAATGTTAAATATATATAATATATATATATATATTTAGCTGTAATTAGTAGCATAAGAAAATCAGTTTTGTTTATACTCTATCGCCTGGTTTCACAGACAAGGCTTAAGCCTAATCCCAGACTAAAATGCATTATTGAGCTGTTTAAACTGAAAGCAACTTGCACTGCCTTATCTTAAAATATGTCACTGCCATTGTTTTGTCTCAAGATGCACACCATAATGTTTTTTTTGTTTTGTTTTTTCTAATGCATGTTTATAAAAGCTACTTATAAAACGGTTAGTTCCAGTCCTTGATTCTGATTGGTCAATAGCTGTGTTTTATTCAAAACACAACTATAACCACTTCACCCAACGGTTTTATGTATCAATGCACCCTTAGCAACGTAAACATATATTTGTTCTGATAATGTTCACTGAAGCTTGTATTACCTGCATCTATATAGCATTTTCCTTCAGGTCAGTCCTATGTTCATATAAAAAAAAATGTGTTTGAATGTCAGCCACGATATCTTGTCCTTTTAACAATTAAGGGTTTTTCCCGTGCCCTGACACTGACAGCGCTAGTGTTCACAACAGTATCAGTCCTTTCAAAATAAAAGTCTTAGCTATGGACTGACTCACTGACCCACCATCTGACTTTTCTTAGTCTGTTTTTAGTTGATCTCCATGAGATGACGCATTCTGTTGCTGTTCACGGTCAATGACTATTTTTTTCCAGCGGAAGAAAGGCTTTTAGTGATTTTATATTTGCTTTAATATTTGTATATAAGGAATAACGTTAACACTTCAGTATAGGGAACGTATTCACTATTAACTACGATTTTCCCTCAATAAACTCCTAATTTACTGCTTATTAATAGTTAGTAAGTTAGTTGTTAAGTTTAGGTATTGGGTAGGATTACGAATGTAGAATAAGGTCATGCAGAATAAGGCATTAATATGTGCTTAATAATTACTAATAAACAGCCAATATTCTAGTAATATGCATGCTAATAAGCAACTAGCTGAAAGACCCCGAATTGTTACCGGAATAACCGTTTTATAAAAGCAATGCCTAACAACGCCCCTTAGCTGTTATAAATTCACTGTAAACGACGGCTTCTTGGGGCTTACTGTTTTATTAAATGTCCTAATTGAACTAAGGCCTAATCTTGGCTTAATCTGGTTTAAAATGTCTGTGAAACAGGGCCTATATATGTGTGAACTTGCTTTCTCTGAATGAAGAAATAGGCCTATGATTTATATCAAGTCATATTTCAGAAAGCACCTAGCCACAACAGTACACAAGCACAAACCTGCATTAAAGTATATGAAATGGCATTTACTCATTTTACTTCCATAATATGATGCATTTACGAGTGAAACCGGTTATTCTATAAGAATTATTTATTATTGTGTTCCTGTAGATCAAACAGTATCACTGTAAAAAGTCAAACTTCCATTTTAAAACTATTTTTAAAGTTTGACTGAACTATCAAATGTAGAAAAAAACTGACATTACATTAAATTTATACCCATTTTTAGACCATTTAGTATGAGAAACTTAAAATATTAAACAGCATGAACTTAGAATATGAAGTTTGATGGTGAGGGTCCGACTAACAGGCTGCTGAGCATGATCCGTTTGATCATTGATGATGCTTTTGAATAATTTGTATTTTTGGTCAACGCATGAGAACTTATGATGACCAAAAGGCCTATTTGTTATTCAGAATTAATAGATATTTTACAGCAAAAATTGTGTTTTCAAGTCACGATTAGAGTGATTAATGTTCTGTGAGGTTTCTTCCATTTCAATTAGTATATGCAACTTGTTTTGGTGTAAAGAAGTAACTCTATATAACTTTTTCGGATAGCTCAACGATCTTTGAAGCTTCTAAATCACTATTATGTTATGTTAATGGCCAGTTTAACTCAAAATGCAAGCTTATTGAACTTGGATCCAAAAGTACAAAAAGATAAGCCTTTTAATGAGAGTTAAAACATTTTTTTCCCCCATAATAATAATTGGTTGCCTCAGGTACCACTAGCACAGCTAAAGTCTAGATTCTCTGGGAGTTTATGAATTGATAGAATGTACACTTTAAATGTCAGAATGTGTAAATGCAATCATTATTATATTGATCAACTGTCTTAACTATTTAGTAGGCTTTAGAAAGTCTTCATTACCTTGCAAAAGAAGTCTAAAACATTTATACATTCATGCATTTTGCAGATGCTTTTATCCAAAACAATGCTGAAATAACTACTTGCTCTGCCTGGATGACGTGCCAAAAAGGAAATTATGCAAATTATTACATTTCGATTATGTAAATAATTATATTTATCCTTGCTATAATGTGCACTGATTATTTACACGCAATAAGCCTGGGAACATGTGAACACAGAATGAGTCAGTGAGACGTAAGTGTTCTTTTCCTGCTTCAGTTTACCCATGCAAAACAGCCAGCACACTTTTGGCATCCTAACTTTACTTTAGTGCAATAAGAGGGTTGCGTAGCCTCAGGACATCTTTCAAAATGCATTTTCCTGGAAATACTGACGCTGTGTTTAATATTATTTGTCTTCTCCAGGGCACTCGGCCATCTTTGTGCTGGCATGCCAAATTGGATTGTACTTCGCGGCTCGATTATTTTTCCCTTTTTCTCCTGTTTTTCGTTTTTGATGTCAATCCTGCAGCAACCACAGAGACCTAGATGAAACGAAACTTCTGTTTTGATAATAATTTGTCACAATAGTAGAAAAGAGATTTGCTTTTGCTTTTGACGGGGTAAATTGAATAAGAGACAGTAAGCAGGCAGTGTGTTTAAAGAGATTTTTTATATATTAAAAAAAAAAAAAAATATATCCCTGACATAAAATCTTTAATTCGTAAATACGTGCATCTTCGTTGTAATTCCGGAGGGAACATCAGCTCGGGGTAGGATCAAAGTGTAAAAACGCTTTGTAAAACAGCCCCCAATGAGAGTGGATATGGAACAAGACGTGTGATTAAAATCAGGGAGGCATAAATAAGACAGCAAAAAAGCAGGCTTTGCAGAAAAAAAAAAAATCACAGAGTTGCATCGATTCATTATGGCGTGCTGTGTGAAATATCTGTGCGTTTGTAGGCAGCGGTTCGGGCAGCTGGCTGCAGGACACACACACACACACTCACACACATACATTTTACATACATCATCGAATGCGAATCTAACACTTCACCTCCTACTGCAGCAGAGAAAACCAAAGAGACGGACATCAGCTAAATTATGGAGCAAATAAGTAGTAGTTTATGTAGCCTACTTGTGCGTTCTCCCCAGCTTGTTTGAGAAGGTCACAGCCACCTGATTAGACTCTATATGTATACAGAAATATATTTCAGCTCCAGGGCCTGAATGGACATGATTTTTGCCATGGAAACAAAACAGAGGTAATAAAAATGCCCTCAGCCAAGAAAATTTGTGTCATAATAAACAACAACCACAACAACACGTGACGCTCCACAGCTCCAGTAACCGTAAGTGCTGTTTTCTTGAGAAAATGTAACCTCCTTGGTTCATTTAGTCTTCACCATTGAGTAAACTAAGAACGAAAGTGACTTGTCCGAGTCAGACATAAGGCGTTCTGGATCACTAGTTGTTAATCAAACTGAAGCTGTGTAAACACATGCGGAGGAGGGCAGCAGCTGCGGTTCAGCGGTGCACGACAAAATTCCTCCGTCAACCATAATGCCACTCCCAGTTTTGCACTTATTTACTCAAGATAGGGACAGGTGCGCACGCTTTAGCAGTTATAATAGCCATAGGAACCTGCAATTGGCCAAAAAGAGATGGATTTGCATAACTTTCCACCGCCAATTGTCTGTAAACGCAGCCAAGCACTCGTTTGAAGCAAGCTGTTACTGTAAAATCAAAAGTGTGTGTGTGTGGCTGGATTGTCATGTTTGCTGACAGTGACACAGGCTATTAGCCATTTGAGGCTAGTCTATGTTGTTTAAACCTCTTAGCCTCAGAGATCAATATGGTATAATTGAGTCTGTGAATGTCTATCAAGTTGACATCTCTCCGTCGCACTGCCGCAGCGAGGGGAATTGGCACAGCTGTGTTTTGCAGGGTGGGGATTTTGAGTTTGGGCCACTTGAGGAAGCAAAATGTCAGGAAAATGTCAGAAACTCATTTAGAAAGTGGTGTTGCTACAGAGATAAATCTCATCTTAATTATGTGAGCGGAGCGAAAAGGCCTTATGTTTGAGGACAGTCATAAAGATGGAAAGGTTCTGTGTGATTTGGGAGTTGACGGTGCACCTGGCGTAACTCTTTACGCAAGTATGTGAAGGCAGACGCAACAAACCTCAGTACTCAAGGGGGCGATAAAGTTCCCTTCAAATGTCTGTGCCATTAACCTGAATGTTATTCAGTGAAGTTGGCATGAACATGATACTCAGTGGTGACTCTAGGATTTTTTTCTTGCAGGTGCTGGGGGGATTAGCAGTTCAGAGGGGGTGCTAAGAAAATTTTTTAAGTGCATCAATAACTTCAATATCCAGCATTTATTGCATTATTTTTTACATTTTACCTTAAAACTATACATTAACAAGGTTATATTGTAAAGTGTGCACAGTTATGACTATTAAGCATGTTATCAATTTCACTGAACATCTTTATTATTACCTCATCAGCTCTTTGAATCGATAACGGTTTATTGAAACCTGCTGACTGTATACTGTATATGTAGATATGCCACATTCGACCGCTCCAGACACATCGCCTCGTCCGCCATCTTGGAACGGTCAGCGTATCGTCAGTCACAGTAAGAATCAATGATGCCACAACACTGCGCAGCTTCTGGTTGTGAAACTGCTGAGATTTAAATTCCCAAAGAAATTCGATAACCTTTTACAGGTGAGAATGTGTTGGTCTGTGTTTTTATATGTAAGCCCATATATTACAGGTTTTTACTGTGGTACTTTTTAATGTTTTTACTTTTACTATGGTAACTTTTTAATGTTGTGTTAGCTTATGCCTTCGTCTTGTTGTATTTTGTTAGTTTAGCAAAATCATCTGCTTGCAGATGTAGACATTCACACATGCGTCTAACTACGCTTGCAGACGCTCAGTCAACTTGCTCTCGAATGTTCACCTTCACCGTTCCAATATGGCGGACGGCTTACATATAGCGGCCCACAGAAACAGCCGCTAATGAGAAATATGTATCTATGGTCCCACGTACTGGTCGTCGGAACAGATAATTAGGGCTTTAAAACTGCAGTGAGCTAAAAGAACGAACGTGTTTGTCGAGACGTGTTTTAAAAGTTGAACTTTTAACATAACGCACGAGAAGAAATAGCAGACGAGGCGCACGGTCTGTTTTTTACGCATGTTTAGATCGAAAATAAACTTTTCTCTTTGTCATCACTAATAGGCTAGGGCAAACAAAGTGCAATAGTTTATATTAAAATAAATATTATTTTATTTTGACTTTTATAACGTGAGTGAAACTTCAAAAAGATCAGGGGCTTAGCCACCTAGAATACTCACCAATAGAAGATTACAAGAGGACAAATACGTCTATTCTGACTTTGAGATGTGTCTGAAGTCCGCAATGCATATTTAATAGACCAAAAACTCCAGACAACATGAGTTGTGGAAAATTATAAATGATCTTAGAGCTTCATACAGCTTCACCGGATGCCATGGTAAGTCTATCCCTCACAGCCTCGCTTTTCATACTTGTCATGGCGCTGCCACTCCTACGATGGCAAAGCTGAATTTTCAACAGCTATTACTCCAGTCTTCAGTCACATGATCCTTCAGAAATCATTCTAATATGCTGATTTGCTGCTCAAGAAACATTTATTATTATCATCGATTCTGAAAACAGTGCTGCTTACATTTTATTTCAGGATTCACTGAGTAAACAATTCAAAAGAACCACATTTATTGAAAGAGAAATCTTTTGAACAATTTAATGCATCCTTGCTGAATAACAATATTAATTAATTATAAATTATGTTTAGGAATAATAGTATTCCTATAAAAGTATTTATCTTTCTTTCTCTTGCTTCACCTGAACTCTGAAGAGTCATTGTTGCTGTGTTGATGCAGGCCTATATATTTCTGTCTAAACAAGGTTGAGAAGTTCAGAATGAGATGTTTAGTTTCAATAAATACTCTTTCTGAAGTGGGTTTTGAGTTCTAAAATATGTTTTCGTAGTACACCAAACGTTTATAAAAAGAAATTTTAGTTTTTCATCATTTGACCCTTTTCAACTCCTTAAACATATCCCAGAGACGAGCATGACTCATGAATCTAGCGCTGCATTAGAAACAGCTCCTCCATGGCAACAGCACTTCAGAGATCCACCACTGAGCAGCTGTGCTCTGCCTGCTCCATCATCATCATACACCACTGTTGTTTATCTATGAATTATCTTTTTCTAGCTCATTTCTTTCATTTGTTTAATAGCTCAGATCAAAGTACTGTATCTTGCTTATGCTTTTATTTGAAAGAAGAGCAATTATTATAAGTACACGCTCGCCGCAAGGAACATCTCGATTCATCAAAGGAGAGTTCACGAGGCCTTTTCGCAAACAAATGTTACTGTATTCAACCCTGCGATCCGGCCACTTGTTCGCCCTCACTTAAGGCTGGCCCACACTAAAAGATTTTAAAAATCTTATCAGATTTTCAAAATGTGAGAGACCACAATCATGTAGATAAAAAAATCATAGATTTAACAGTTTTGTTCCTATAGCGTGTGGATTGCCGCGTTGTGACCAAGACAGCACACCACACACTAACAGAATCCATTCGCAAACAACCAGAGTCCCGACTGTGAACACAGGAAATCTCACAAAATGGTCAAACGTGACTTTAGAGTACAACAAACATGGCGGACGGTGGCAAGATGGCGATAATGGAGGCTGTGTTCGAACTTGCCCCCTATAGTTTGTGCTTGCTGTTTAATAACCATTTGAAACTTAGCAAACTGCCAGCTCCAGTAGTAATGAAAATAATTTTCTTGAACTCTGTCATGGATGCTAGCATTTATAAACCTTAATTAAATAATTTAATAATCAATTATACAGGAATTTATACCTGTATGATATTACACTGTAGCCATATTGAACCAGAAGTGGAAAACGGATGGATGGATGATTCAGCTGCAGGCGCCACCTTCAGGTCAGACGCGGGAATTCATTCAGCTCGCGACTGTCACGTCATCAGTTGTACACTCGTTATTGCAGTGCATTATGGGATTTAATGAGTTCACTCGATAATGTCCACTATTGTTTCAGACACCACTACAAATGGCCCTATTTAAGGGTATGGGGGCGATTTCGGACACAACCAGAGACTGCTTTTTACAGAGCCTGCTTTCTGAGGTCCTGTTTACGCCTGTTATTAAGATGCGTTTTGGTCAATCGGATCACAATTAGACGAGATACATACCCGTTTACACCTGGTATTTTAATCTTTTTTGTCCACTTTCAACCACTTCTGTCCTGATTTCTTTGAGGGGAGGGTCTGTAATGGGTGGGTAAATGTATGGGGTTTTTTTTCTTCAGATCTTTAGATCTAGGCCTAATGGACAAAATAAGTTCAAACAATTTACATATGAATGCACCCAGAGACGACAGAAAATCATACAGAGAGCATCAGCCTTCATTTCTGTTAGAAATTAGGAATGGTGAGAGAACATTGTAAGTATTTCACCTTCCAACCAAACTTGGGTCTCCAGCCAACAAAGTTTAAATCCCTGAGTTTAGTCAAAGTTTAGTCTGACTAGCACGCCTCCCATAATGTTTACGCGTTAAGTCAGTGTAGGCAGAGATTAGGTGGTCTTCTGTGGCTGTTCGAATGCATTTGACCACATGAGCGTCTACACTATGAAAGCAGTCCGGTTGAATGCGTTTTCGACTACCTCTGGAAGAGAGCGAAAATGGACAAGCTCAAAACGTTTTAGACCCTGTTTACACCTGTATTTAGCATCATCCACTTGCATCTTAATACCAGGTGGAAACAGGGCCTGATTTGGTATCATTTCATTCCACGTGACAATCTACAGAGTGCGTGCACGTTTGTCTTCTGGGTTCCCCCCACACAACAGGATTACTGATCGTAAATATTCAACATGTAAGATATTTACGATTTGAGATTGGTGCAGCCCCAACGTTCTTCTGAGCACATTCAGTCGCTCTTAAAACACCTCACAGCACAGGAAAATCTGATAATATAATCTGTAGAACCATCAAGATAATCGGGACTTCCCCTAGGACTGTCGGAAGTGGAGAATTGGGCCCGATTATCTTGTAGTGTGTGGGTGCCTTTACACATATTAACATACATCCTCTTTTTCACACACTAACAGGTACCGCCCCTTAAGGGCTCGGGATTCCTTGAGTCCTGTATCCACACAGTGTAATGTGTGGTTGAATGAACAGAGCTCTTTACAGCTCACTGCAACTACAAGATAAAGGCGCAATTTCCATCTCACTGCCCTGAAACAAACCCTCTGCATGCAGCACTCAGAAGCACGAGATTGAGCCACTAGCCTGCATTTAATTAGCTTCAAATAGATGTGCCTTTATCACTCGAGAGAAAAGAGAATTTTTGAGATGCTTGCTGCCGGCGGAGTGTTTCCTGAGGAAATCGCCTGTGTTTGTGCTTTTCTTTACCCTTCATCTGCTGTGTGCTGTGCTTTTGTTCACGACTCATGCACACTGCAAGAGCAACAAAATGTCACAGAGCATTTAGAAACAGGTCATTGTGTATGCAGCAAAACAGACCTCGTATGACAAAGACAAACAGACAGCTGAGTGCTGCTGATGCGGAATCAAAATTGCTTTCGAATTACATTTTCAATTTTCTCTTCAATTGTGCTAAAGCTAGAATAACTAAGTACACAAGTCTGAAGAAAATGTGAGTGGTTAAGGGTACTCAGTGCCACAGTATTTGCATGGTTGCTAGGGTGTTGCTAGGTGGTTGCTAGGATGTTCTGACTCTTTGCAAAAACATTGCTAGCCTGTTGCTATAATGTTCTACAAGGCAGTTTTCAGCAAAAACATCATAGAAACTGCCTAGCTGCCATGCAGGGTGGTTACTTGGTGTTCTGGGTGGTCACTAGGGTGTTTCCAGGGATCTGGATGTTTCCAGGTGTTATGCGTGGTTGCTAAAGTGCAAAAGTTGCTAAAGGCTTTGGGCATTTAGGGTGGTTAGATCATTGCTAGGTGGTTACTTTGGTGTTCTGGGTGGTCACTAGGGGGTTTCCAGGTAGTTTCTAAGGTGTTCTGCTAGGGTGATGTGAGTTGTACTATGGTGTGAATGTCATTGCTTACTGGTCTCTTATATTCTGGTGCTGAGATATGGCTGTGTCATGTTGCTATGTGGTTATTAGGTCATTCTAGGGGGTTGCTAGGGAGTTTTGGGTAATTTTGTAGCAAAGCAAACTCCACATAATTTTTACATTCTATGAATGGCTTACTTAAAGTACTCTCTGCACATTACACTGGAATAAGAGAAAGCATTTGTCAGCCTAAAAGTTGGCTTCTTATTATCAAGAGCATACTTTTCAGATTATGAAATCTGAAGTAAACATTGTGCAGATATTATAATGCTGTATACTTTATATGCTAAATCTTCTGGATAAGCCGAAATGACATTTTCATATACAATGTCCCCTGAGAGCAAATTGTTTGAAGATATTGTGGCTGAACAGCTGAGCTCTTTTAGAGTATATTATCTAAAGTGATATAATCCATGTGAGCGAAGGATCTCTACACTTAGATAAACATGCAGTGACGGCACTTTTGAGATCATGTGATGCATGAGGTAAGAGCAATGGATCATATCTGGGCATCCTCTCCTTAATCCCAGTACCATTATGTATGCCAGAACCTAATCAATACCCACAGGGCTAAAGGATTGCTGAAATTGACAGCTTTAACATTGAGAGATGTTGCGAGATACAGCCCAACAGCTTGGATGAATTATAAGCAGTGGTCTCAGTCGCAGTGCTGCTGTTATCCGGGTCTCTTGGCAAATGTTGTGAAATGTGCCTTGAAGAGAGAGCCAGACCCAATATGGTGCCCCCTGTCCCCAGAGGCAGGCGATGTCCAGATGGCTCACTCACTCTCACTTTCTCTCCTTTTCTCCCATCTCTCTCTCTATCTCGCTCCCTAAAAGGAGCCAAGCAGTAGAGCCGCATGTGCACTAACCGAATCTACCCCTACTGCCCTCATTACACCTCTTCAGAAAGTTAATAAACAGAAATATAATGTAATCTACAAGCAATTCACTGTATGGGTTTGTCACCCGTAGATGCAAAGGGCTTCATGAAGCGGAAAGCAGCTTGTTATTGTAGAGGGCAGCATGACAAATAGAAATTCAGGATAAGTAAGCATGTTTGTAGCCATTTTATGGAATTAATATATATGAGAATTTATATTAATCATAGTTTTCATAATCATTTATGATGAGGAGGACCAAAGAGGTCTGTAATATATGGAGAAATCATGTCTTTGGCAGTTGCTCGGATTGCGCAGGACATCTTTGCTCATTTGACCACAGAACGTTTTGAGCCAATCACCAGAGCTGTAAACGACTAATCACAAAATGACCCTTCCTGAGATGTGATGTTACAGAGAAATAAAAAGTCCATTATACAGTTTTAAGAGCCCTCCAAAAACAAATTTTGAACTGGTAAAACATGTATTTTAATATAATGAAATATTTACAATGTAAATGTTGCTGGCATATATTTATATATATATAAACCTCTTAGAACATTCAGAAATAACATTTAGAACTTCATGGGAACATATTTTTGTTAGCTGGGCAGATGGTGTAGTTACGGAGTCTACCAGCAGGGGCAAACTGAGCCATGCTAAACATCTGAACCTTGTCCAGACTCCCATGTCTTCATTTTATGAAATAAAATGGTATGTATTTAATACAGAGGAAGCATCTCTAACACCTGAGCAGTTGTTGTCATTTCGTTAATGTGTGTTAACAAACAGCGATCTGGAGTTACAGTTTGTTGCATTTCATGTTTTGTTGAGTTGTCATTGTGGTTGCAGTATTTTCTCCCACACAGCTATTAGACATACTCTTATTTGCTTTACCTCAGCTAACTACCCGTTCAGTGAAATGACAAAACTAAATGCAAACAAACTCCTGAAATACCATCCACTTATTTTCAGCTCAACTGTAATTTGTTACAGAGGGTTAGAAACCAGAAATTTCACCACCAGTCCAACAAGCTGATACTGAAACAACCAGAAACAAACTGATCTGTTTTTATCCATTGATCTGATGTCAATTACTGACAGAGGAAAATTAAACATGTAAAATGTTTGTTTGAGTGTTTGAATTTGACATGTCGTAAGCAAGACTGTGACACCTATGACAATAATAATATTATATAAATGCTTTTTATGTTTTTGTTTTTTTTTTGGCAAAAAAAGTGCCTGGCAATTTTGTTTTTTCAAATATTAAAGTGTGGAGGAGGTGAATTTAATTAGTGAACTTTAGTTACCTTTGGAGTTTAATTAGAATTTTCAAAAACAATCAAAATCTCATCTTGCTCAATTTACTTAAAATGTGCTGGCGCAACATAATTATTTAACTTAATTTCATTGCAATTTCAGTGCAAGCCATTAAAATTTGTCCAACAAAAGTTTACTTACATTTGCATTGGGGCTATATGAATAATTTCTGTGTGTGTTAATGTAGCATTGCTATAAGTGAGCAGGGGATTTTTTGTTCCCAGTATGCTTTGGATAGGACTGGATAGGGAGTGTAGGCCTATATATTGAAATTAAATATTATTTTATGTTTTTTAGCAGGGGACTTGTTAGAGTTTAATGTTTTGCTATGTTGGGATTTAGAAAAGTTTCTCCTGTGTTGAGTTTCTTTTATGAGTTTTGGAGGTTATTATAGTGGAAAGTAGAGCTTGTGCTTAGACTGTCAACGGGTAGCCTACATAAATGCTGTCATGTTGATTTACATGATTTACTCAAAACAGCAATTTTGCAAATTTCAGCTGAGTGATTGGTTTTCTCTTCCTTTTTTTTTTTTTACATACCCAGGTTAAAAAAGTACACTTCTATAAAGTACTTAAAGTGCTCTATTTTTGTGCACTAATTTTGTGTGTGTATGAAAGATTCAAGTGTACTACAAGTGGTAACTAAACACATTTTTAATACAGAGATATTATGTTAAAAGCACATTTTAGTTCATATTCATGGTGTCTCAAAATAGCACAGTTTAGATGTTCTTAAGATTATCCAATCTGATCTCACGGCAATTCGTATGTATTTTACGAGGTGGCTAATTTGTAAAAATTTGTACGACCTCACTCGTACAAATTCGTAGGTTTTTTTGCTAAATCGTACTTATTTTAACAAGTTGCCAAAATCGTATGAATTTACTGTACCCCTAACCCCGCCCCTAAACCTACCTGTCACTGGGGTTTAGACAAATCGTATGAATTCGAGTGAGGTTTGTACGAAATAGCCACCTCATAAAATACGTACAAATTGATCTTAAGATACTGTTGGATTATCTTAAGAAGTACTAAAGAAGAATTTTTAGTACATTAAGTACAAAATTAGTGCGCAAAAATAGAGCACTTTAAGTACATTATGGAAATGTACTTTTTTTTTTTCACCTGGGTAAATTTAATAAATTACATGGTTGTGCATGTGCTATTGCAGTAGAAACTGAAGGACATTTAGTTGCATTATTTTGATATCTAATTGCATCGCAATTTATCAATTGTAGTGAAATGATCTCAGAAGACTTCAGTATTAAAGGGATAGTTCACCCAAAAATGAAAATTTGATGTTTATCTGCTTACCCCCAGGGCATCCAAGATGTAGGTGACTTTGTTTCTTCAGTAGAACACAAATGATGATTTTTAACTCCAACCGTTGCGGTCTGTCAGTCGTATAATGCATGTCAATGGGAACAAAATCTATAAGAGTTGAAAAAACATGCACAGACAAATCCAAATTAAACCCTGCGGCTCGTGACGACACATTGATGTCCTAAGACACGAAACGATCGGTTTGTGCGAGAAACCAAACAGTATTTATATAATTTTTTACCTCTAATACACCACTACACCAATACACCACATGCACTCTGATGCCGGAAGTGATCGCTCGCACTCATTGACATATACACGCGAGAGATCACTTCCGTCATCAGAGCGCGTTTTTAGACCTCACCAACCGGATGCTCAAGGCAGTTGGACATAGTGGTGTATTAGAGGTAAAAAATTATATAAATACTGTTCGGTTTCTCGCACAAACCGATCGTTTCGTGTCTTAGGACATCAATGTGTCGTCACGAGCCGCAGGGTTTAATTTGGATTTGTCTGTGCGTGTTTTTTTGACTCTTATAGATGGAGTTCCCATTGACAAGCATTATACGACTGACAGACCGCAACGGTTGGAGTTAAAAATCATCATTTGTGTTCTACTGAAGAAACAAAGTCACCTACATCTTGGATGCCCTGGGGGTAAGCAGATAAACATCACATTTTCATTTTTGGGTGAACTATCCCTTTAATGTTACAATAATATTGTGTATTGCCATGTTGCTAAGCTGATTGTTTTGTACATTGACTGCATTTATTTATAGATGAAGTCTGATGACCCATATTTTTTGCTCTGAAAGTAAAAGAAAAAAGTTATAATAAAAAAGTGCAAATATAGCTATTAAATCTACATTCCATAATCTTAATTTAAAAGCAGACACAAATTGGAATTACTGCAAAGCTTTGGCTTTGCAGAATCAAATGTGACCAAGCAATTAGCACCTGTCTTTCACTCTCACCTGATTAGAATTGTACCCACGTCAGCTGCCATCACATCAATCCAGACTTGTGTGGAGGAGAAAATGAGCTGAATCTTATCTTCAGCAGATGTAACTCTCTTGTACAGCTGTTCTTGTTGAGTTTGATGAAGGTGGCCCATCTCTGGAGGACATTGTGCATAATTCTAGAGCTCCCCGGCACCTGTGAGGACTTCAGATCAGTTCGTCTCACTTCACGCATCAAGAGGACCTTTGAGAGGTTGGTCCTTAAACAGCTCTGACCCGGTCCCACTGTGGGCACACAGGTGTGGATGATGCCCTCATCTGCTTTCTCAACAGGTCCTGCTTCCACCTGGTTACGTCTGGCACTACTGTCAGGACTGATCTTCTATAGCCTTCAACACCTTTCTGTCTCACCAAGTGCAGAACAAGCTCAAGGCAATGCAAGCAGATCTCCATAGTCTCCTACAACATACAGAACTGTGAAGAAGGTGGTGAGTTAATGGGTCTGTCTATTCAACGTTATGTCATTTGTATTTGTAGGTATTTGTATGTAAAGCATACACATACATTTTGTATGTGTGTATGGAGACTGAAAAGTACACATTGAACATATTAACAGCACGAAATGCGTAAACCTTTGTAACTATGTACAACTTTAGAGATGTACAAATCTGTATGAATCCTGTGGTTCAATACTAAGATAAAATTCCATATGTGACCCACAAAACCAGTCATAAGTCACCAACAATACATTGTATGGGTCAAAATTATCGATTTTCCTTTTATGCCAAAAATCATTAGGATATTAAGTAAACATCATGTTCCATGAAGATATTTTGTAAATTTCCTACCGTAAATATATCAAAACTTTATTTTTGTAAGTAATATGCATTGCTAAGGACTTCATTTGGACAACTTTAAAGGCGATTTTCTCAATATTTTGATTTTTTTGCACCCTCAGATTCCAGATTTTCAAATAGTTGTATCTCGGCCAAATATTGTCCTGTCCTAACAAACCATACATCAATGGGAAGCTTATTTATTCAGCTTTCTGGTTTTGTATAAATCTCAATTTCAAAAAATTGACCCTTATGACTGGTTTTGTGGTCCAGGGTCACATATGATGGGGCATTCATTTATCAGTAAATGATGGAGAAAATTTTTCCCACCTTTTTATTGACAAATCTATTTATAAATGCAGTACAGACAGGATGAATACAAGCAAAGTGATTTATACTCTTTGTCTGGCTGAATTTATCATCAAATTAAAATGGTCGGTCTGTCTGTCTGTCTATGTATCTATCTATCTATATCTGTCTGTCTGTCCGTCTGTCCGTCTGTCTATATATCTATCTCTCTACCTGTCTGTCTATCTGTTTGTCTATCTATCTATCTGCCTGTCTATCTATCTGTCTATGTATCTGTCTGTCTGTCTGTCTATCCATCCATCCATCCATCTGTCTGTCATACACCCATCTTGTAGGGATTCTTCTATTCAACACTTTCAGAGTGAAGCATAATAAAAAACAACACTTATCTGATCTTGTCTTGCACGTAATTTTCATTATTTTCTTGCTGTAACATTTTCTATGACAGGTCAATGAGTCTTTGAAAGAACACGTGGTGTCACAAATGTCAAAAATTCTTTCCATCTATTAGAGAGAGTCAGTCTGAGTAATTTGCTATGAAATATCAAGGTTCTGCTTGGCTTGCTACATCTGCTAATGTGATTCATTTGCTTTATCTTCCCTGCTGTGAGGATCAAAAACATTAGCAGAACAACCAAATCTTTCAGTCTTTAATAAAAGCACCATTGGTAATTTTAATCCAGCATTTTATTGATATTGTTTCCATTTTTGTCTTCTCTTTCCTTCCTAGTGTTCTGAATAAAAACAATCTGTTGTTCTTTGTTACTTCTTTAACAATTTCCCTAAAAATCTCTTTCAGTGAAATTCAGTCTGCATATAAATAACAACCTGTAGCCTGGCCCACTCAAAATTATAGGAATCAACAAACTGTGCCACATTTGGACTCTAGAGAGAAATAAGGTATAATTTTCAACCGGTCATTATCACAACATAAACCCAGACAGGGTGATCAGGTCCTGTATCACTTTGAAAGGGTTTATTTTGTGATAATGACCATTTGACTGTACATTATCCCACTTGCCAACTTCTTACCAAATAAATAAATAAAAAAAAAAAGAAATGGACGTGAAATATTGATTTGAGTTTTTTTAATGACTATTATATAAGAAGAAAAAGAGCACAGAGACATAAAACTACAACAGTCAAGTATAGAGTTTATTTTTTACTAATACAAAATGAAAGATGAATATAAATTAACCATTTGTGCAGTATGAAAACTGCATTATTAAAGAATAGTTTATATCAGATATTGGGAGCTATATGACTGTTCTGTGCATGTAACATGGGTAAATTTAGCCATCCATCCCCCTGCAGGAGCATATCCTGGCTTTCTTTAAGGATTGACTGTCAAAGTGATTATCATATCCTGGTTAGAGCCTACAGTCATTGTCAAACTGATATTTGAAATCATATATGAAATTGAAATATATATTCCAGTAACTCTAAGATAAGAAGCTTTGTGAGAGAGATGGATGACTCATGTTGTCTCTGCGCATTTTTTTTTACATTATTTGAACATTTCCAAGGACGTTAACTGTACAATCTTTTTTTTTACTGTAATTTACTGTTATTAATTGCATGATTGTTACACATTTTCATTAAGAACATGTTGTTACGATTATATTTTGTAAATATACAATCCCTTCTGTCAGCGTAATATGCAGATACAACTAAAAGTAAGTGCTATTTAAGCATTTTTTGTTTTATCTCGACCAGCCTGGAACAGCAGAAGCGGCTCAACCAATGGCGTGAGTTTGGAGGCGGGACTATGTGTTTGTCCAATGTCAGTTAGGCCCTGTCCCAAATGGCACCCTAAACCCTCACGGACTTCCTCTGAGTCCGCACTTTCACGACGTAATGCCGCTTTGCCTGCGGGGTAGAAGTCCTCTGCGTAGCTCACAGACTTGCGGGCATCGAGGGCACATAGCAGCCGCAAAGGGGGCGCTCACGAGCACCCTTCTTTAAGCTTAAATGACAAATGGGACACCCTAGTCTTGTGGACTTAACGGACACGCGCACGCAGTGGCCATTGTAAGTCCACAAGTCCGAAAGTGCACATGAAGTGTGCCATTTGGGACAGGGCCATAGAGGGGGAGTGTTCAGGTAACCTGTTTGAAAACAGACATTTTTTTTTTTGGTGGTGCTAGTGGTGCAGAAATTACTCTCTCCACCAGGTTAGTAGACTTTATATATATATATATATATATATATATATATATATATAAATGGCTAAAAACTAAGCTTTTAATTGTCTTAACCACAAATTATTGGTCAGGAAATTAGCTACATTTAAGCAAATGAACTACTTAAAAAGCCATTGCTGTCTTAGAAAAACAAAGATAGAATGAAGTTTTTGGCAGAATATGAGAAGTTGTGTGTGGAGTGATGAATCACAGTGAAACACTAGTTGCATTATGATGCTCCAGAGGGAGCGGTGTCTTCGAAAATCTGCTGAGAAATATAATAAAAAATGCACCTTTACCACAGTGAAGCATGCAGGAAGTGGTGTCATTTTTGTGTGAGGAGTCTTTTTAGCTGCTGGTATTGGTGAGCTACTTCACTGTGAAATGTCATTTGCTGCTTTGGAGTACAGGAGAATATTGCAGAAAGGCTTGCTTCCCACAAATGAAAAGTTGTTTTTTAAAGAGGAATGATCAGATGTTATTTTTCAACAAGACAGCACTCCTGCCCAAATTGCAAAGACAATGAAGAAGTAGCTTGAGAACAAGTCCATCAGGCTCATGTTTTGGCCTTGGTCAAGAGTCCAAATTTGAACCCTATAATATTTGGTCTCCAGAGCTGGGTAGTAACGGATTACATGTAATCTAGATTACATAATCAGATTACAAAAATCAAGTATTTGTAATTAGAGTAAACTACTTTTTAAAATACTCGTAATCAGACTACAGTTACTTTTTTATGAATTACATGATTACATATTATTTACACAATGGCAGTAAGTTGTTCTACTTACGGAACGAATAGGGAAGGCGTAGGACATACAGCGTAAGCTTTTTGAAGAATACGAAAGTACAGTTTTGGTGGAAGCACTTGAAAGGCGATCATTTGTTTATATAAAGCATATGCATTTACATTTTTTTTTCGAAAATGACCCATCGTTTCACAAGATAAGACCTTTATTCCTCGTCTGGTATCGTTTAAAGCCCTATGAAGCTGCACTGAAACTATAATTTTGACCTTTAACCGTTTGGAGACCAGTGAAGTCCACTATAAGGAGAATAATCCTGGAATGTTTTCATCAAAAACCTTAATCTCTTTTCGACTGAAGAAAGAAGGACATGAACATCTTGGATGACATGGGGGTGAGTAAATTATCAGGAAAATTTTATTTGAAAGTGAACTAATTCTTTAACATTAGTTATTGCACTGTGAACAATGAACAATTGTATTTTTATTAATTAACATGAACAAATATTAGTATATATTGCAAAAAGATATGCTCATTGTGATTTCATTAACCAATGTTAATAAATGAGATTATATTGTAAAGTACTAGAAATTGATAATTTAGACAGACAGACTGACGATAGATAGATAGATAGATAGACAGACAGACAGATAGATAGATAGATAGACAGATAGATAGATAGATAGGTCTACAGTTGATCTCTCTGCATGGTGACCACAGCACCGTTTCTTAGCTCTGTGTCACAGCAGAGAGTGGCCTGGTAATTGGAGCAGAAGGTGAGATGGTGTTTGAACTGATGAGAGGGTGGAAGAGAGAGACAGAGAGGGGCTAGTGTGGCAGTGAAAGACTAGAGTTGTGAGCTTTCTCTATAATTAAGGCCGCAGGGAGCTGCTTCCCATACCAGGGGAAGTGACAAAGCCAGAAACCATTCAATTCTCACATCAGTACCTGTGATTGGTCATTTGATGATCTAAACCTCACCAAATTGGTCATGCACACTCGCACACACTCGGAGCAAGATTATGGCTGTGTGTGAGACAACGTTTCATATATATATATATATATATGTGTGTGTGTGTTTGAAGGGTATAATTCATCATTTATTTTATGGTCATTAAAAGTTGTGTAATAAACCATGGTTTAGGAGAAGTGTGAGTGGAAAATAATGTGGTCTGAATCAGAATTAATTTTGCTTAGGGTTTGTAAATGTAAATGAGTGGTTTCAGTTCATTTTTTTCTTGTAGTTTGTACATACATTGTGATTTCTATCATAAACAAAAAAGAAACTCAGGAAGTGATTAATTATACTGTACGTGTCATCATGTTTAATGAGCTTATATGACAAGTTTTGGTACACCATTAACTTGGAACAATTTAGTTGGTGTTAATGGAAAGATAATGCCATGCTGCATCAAGGGATCCTATTCTGTAATGATATATGTATACTTATTTAAAATGAGTTTCACAGCCTTAGGTGTATTGTTGTCTCAAAGTGAGGTTTACTGCAGTTATTTACTTTCTTTTCATTGGCTATCAGGACTGTTGTGATATCACTCCATCAAAGTTTTTGTTCTTGGGAAAAAAACAAAAAGAGCCCACATTTTGATACTCTTTTATTTGGTGTCGTTGCAATCAATGGAAGAGCTGGAACGCAATCATCTGCTCTTGGTTTGGGCTACACTGATTGTGTTCCATCGATTTTCGGAGGCTGTATCAGACTGTTTGATACTGATTGCAAGATGTATCTTATTGTGAGATATGAATGGTACACTGAATTCCCTGGACATGTCGTGAAAGAGATTTTGATAAGAGAGAAGGAGATCAAAGAAGACAAAAAAAACACTTGGTCCTAATAAAGTAATAGAGTAACAAGCTATTTGTTCCTTTGCCAGCTGGTCTGGCATGAAAAGGACAAGGTCCTAAATTAATGAATGAACCACTGAGGTGACAGTAATGAACTCTTAACTTAGGTTATAAATGAGAGAAAATAGAGAGGTTTTTAAAGATCTACTTTTATTAGCCTTAGAGAATCAAATAGAGGTTTTAATCTAATACAGAGAAGCACACTGGAGACACACTTAAGCACAAAGAGAAAGAAGACACTTCTTTTTCTTTACATAAATTGCACAAAGGATTTCTGTGTTTCGCATGCTCCCCTCTTGTTTTATATTCTACAGCTTGGGGCTTGTTTTCCTAATTTTTCTCCTGTGTGCATTGAAAAAAAAATCAACCTTGAAACCAAGTATGTTGGTTTGCAATTAAAGAGAAACAATACAGTATGTGGTGATCTTCATTCTATTATTTTCTACTAACGTTCAAGCTAATTGCTCTAGAGGTTTAAAAGCACGGCTGCTCACAATGGAGAGTTTCCAAGTGCTCTTGTTAAGACTCTGTGGGAGAGGGTCGGTTTTGTGACGGCATACACGTTCATTGGAACTCAGACTCGCATGCCTGAAACCTCCATCCTGATTTGGCACAAACTCTGAAAGACAGGCATTAACAGTCTCTCTAATGCCATGAGCATGAAAAATTATTTGTGCGCAAAGAAACCGCTCTATACATTACATCTGCCAGACCACCTTCCGTATCCAACTTCTGAAGAAAGTTTAATGCCTCTCGCAGTTCAAAACGCTAATGCTACGTCCTACGCCGAAAAAAGCATAACTGACGCAACCATCAGTTTACGTTTTTTCGTAAGTTGAATATGGAAGGCGCTCTGGCCGAAGCTAGATATTTTACTTTATAACTTGTTAAATATGGATATTTATATTACACAAACACATTGCTTCACTTTAGAAGGCCTTTATTAACCCCCCGGAGCTGTGTGGAGTACGTTTTTGATGGATGGATGCACTTTCTTGAGCTTCATACTCATTGGTCCCGTTCACTGCCATTATAAAGCTTTGATGCGTCAGGATATTTATTAATATGACTCAGATTGTGTTTATCTGAAAGAAGAAAGTCATATACACCTAGAATGGCTTGAGGGTGAGTAAATCTTGAGGTAAGTGAACTAATCCTTTAAGATTATAGTCTTTGTTGGGGAATGTTGCATTTAACATTTTTACATTAAAATTGGCATTTTCAGTTTTATGTTAATTTTAACATGTTACATTTTTATAGCCCTAACCCTATTCAATAATCCAAATAAAAGTAGCTAGTTATGTTACCTCTTTACATAAAAACGAATAATGTAAAAATGTGACACAAAGTGACAGAAAAAAATGACTAAAGTAACAATAAAACAAAGTTGTTGCTTTACACATTTCTTTTGAGTTAGTTTTTAGTAACTCAGTTGCTCTATTAATTGGAATTGCTCGATTTATTATAAAATTACATCTTTACATTTTACAGAATATATGTATTTTTGTAAAATATATAGGGTATAGTGTTTGCAAGCAACAAATTGCAAATATTTCATTATATTATATGCCTGATATTTTTGTTTAAAACTGTGCAGCCAATCAGCATTGTCATGATGGGTTTTTCTTTTCTTTTTTTTTTGGTCTGTTCCTCACAGAAAAACTGTTTTATAGCTTTAGAATATTTGAAATATAGCACACAACCACTTTTATGATATTTTTATGGTGCTTTTGAGTGCTTTAAAGTTCTGTTCCTCATTCTTTTTAATTTTATGTAAAAGAGCGATCAAATGCATTATTAAATTTCTCCTTGTCTTCCACAGAAGAAAGCCAAACGGGTTTGAAGCAACATGAGAGTGAGTAAATAATGACAGAAGTTTTATTTTGGGGTGAACTATTCCTTTAAAACTTAATATGCCTGCACCCTTCACTTTCCCATTCCCCCCTGAGGAGTGGAAAAGTTGGAGCCGTTCTCTCATTGAAATGCATTTAGTTCGGCTCAGTAACGCAGAGGCAGCAGGCGGAAGAGCAGAGGAATAATTTACGCTCCGAAAACAGACAGGCGGGCTCACAGAGCCCAGATGAGCGGGGCGAATGTGAAATCATTACATATACTGCATCCCAACACACTTCACAAACAATACAAATCGCAGGATTGCCGAACAGCCCAAAAACCAATCAAAACCAGCCCAATGTCAAAGCTTAAAATATGCCACAGAGTTCCTATTACACATCTTCAGATTCTCACATCACAGATCCTTTCATTTGTAGGCTTATAATGTAAGCAGCAACTTTAAAGACCATTACACTCACAACCATCATTAAAAGATGCAATGGATTATTTACAATGTGACATAATGATGGAGACTACATTTTAGCAGAGGAAGGCTTTAAGAGGTTGCTTGGATATATAAATGCATGCAGTATCATGCTGCTTTTACTTCATATGTGTCACAACTCGGTAGTGATAAAACACAAAGTCTAAGCAAAACAGAACCGTGACAGAACGCTCCTTCCCAGAAAGGCGCGACCTCGGTCTGACAGTACAAATTAAGGAGGAGGCTCAGGTGGGGGAGGGGCAACCAAAAAGTCCAGGGTGGTGCAGGTGGAGGACTAATCCAGTGGACGGCCATGAACAGGAAGAGCCAGATGGAGACCCAGGCCACAGCCAGGATGGCATCCCATGGCAGCATTGATAGAAGGAGGAGCCAAGGTGTTGAGGGTCTCAACGCCACCCTGGGGATGAGCAGAGATGACGAAGCTGATGGAGGTGGGGCCCTTTGCACTGATAGCTGATGGAGCGGAATGACGCTGGAGGCTTAGGAGGCCGTGATGGAGCCACAGCGATGAACCCCGAGGTGAAAGCAGGGCACCGGAGAGCTGAGGTGGAACTGGAGCAACTGAGAGCAGAGGCGGAGTCTGAGGGAAGGCGGAGCCAAACAGAGTCATAGGGATGGAGGGGCGGAGCGCAGTGGATGAACCGCAAGTCTGTGGCGATGTGATGGTGATGGTGATGGTGATGTTTGACCCAGTTGGAGCCGATGTTCCGAGGGAGCCCGGTTGGAGCCATTGGATCCCCATGCCCAGGAGGAGCTGGCTCACTGAAGGCCCGAGGTGGATCTGCGCCACTGAGAGTAGGCTGAGGAGGAACCAAGGGGCTGTTGGGAGACAGTGGAGACTGGGTAACCAGAGTAACCAGCCTGGAAAATAGGCTGAGGAGGGACAGAGAGACTGACGTGGGACAACAATAAGTCCTGGGTAGGCGTTTGGAAAGGAGTTGGGAGGTGGCTGGGAGGGGCTAGCAGGTCTAAAGATGAAGATTCTGATTCAGGCAGGATCAAAGGGCAGGGAATCCTCCTCTCCAAATACAAAACAACTGTCCATTAAAGTAAACAGAAACTCACTCTCAGTGGCGGGAGGGTGAGCGGGGCTGCTATCCATTCCCTCAAACTCCACAATGATTCCCGCGGTGATGGATGGCGCTGCCGACTTATATACCTGGTCAGACGTGCGAGGCTGAGTTTCGCTCTTGCAGGCACTGGCTCTCTTATCACAGCAGAGTCGGACCCTCTGTCTGCAGGTGGGCACAGGCTGCTGCTCCACGTGGCTGGGTGGTTTCTGGCTGGGCTCTGGGTTGGGAGTGGGGCTGGTGTCTTCATCAGCAGAGCCGACATAGGAGGAGGATCCACACGATGCCAGCACCGACTCCACATAGGTGGCGAAGCTCCCTCAAGGTCCCTCCCTGGACAACTTTGCCTTTGTGTCGATGTTAAGTCGTGCAAAGGCAGTCGTCTGTGTAGTGAGAATGGTAGACGAGATCTAAATACTCCTCCAAATGGTCCTCGAGGGAGCGATCTAACTGCTCAAGACAAAGCAGGTGAAAAGATGGATTGTCCATGGTGATGGGGCAAAAAATCAAGTCAAAAAAGAAAACACACAAAATTAAAGTATAACTCACTTTAGCGGTCGGGTATTCTGTCACAACTCGGTAGTGATATATCATGATGAGGAAGATGAAAGTTCAAAACAGTCTTTAATAATCCACAAATTAATCCAATCAGAGACAGGCAGGGAAACACTACTGAAACATCGACAATACCTGATAACCAAGGAATAAATCACAAGAACTTGTATACACAGGATAATGAGGGGAACACAGCTGAATGAGATGATGAAATCAAATGAGTAACCATAGTAATAAATTACTGAGGCAGGAAATAGCAAAACAAGTCCAAGCAAAACAGAATCGTAACAATATGTAAGACTATTACCCATTGTTTCTAATGACGTGTCCTCACAGGCTGCATGCATGCAACAGGCAATGTAGTCAAATTCACAAAGTAATGACTCAGTTGTGTTGTTTTTTTTTTTTTATGAAAAACAGCGCAACCAGTGTTGCACAATTCAAATTCATGATAAATCCAGAGCAGTTACTGAATCAACATCTGACTCACTTACTGAACTGCGAGTTATCATCATTTTTCTGTATCAAAATGAAGCCTGTTTTATGTCAGTATCATGAATGATTGACCATATAAAATGTATCATTTGTAACACACATTTACAACAGACTTTTTGTAATGAAGGAATATTCCTATGAAGTATGGACAGAGACTCCCCTGCTGCTAAAACACACTTTCTAGATTGATTTGGCTGTTCCAGTAATTCCAGTGAAAACAAATCTTAATGCTCTTCCACAATGACAAGCTAGAGAATTCTGTGCTTCCAACTTTGTTGCAACATTTGGGCAGGGTCCTCCTCTGTTCCCACATGACAATTGCACTGTGTACAAAGCAAGATCTATGTAGAAATGATTTATTGAGTCTGGTGTGGAAGAACTTGACTGGACTGCACAAAACGTAGTCCCCATTCTACTACTAAAAGAACACAATTCTCTAGAATGTCATCGTATGGTAGCATTAAACTGCCCCTATTGTGCTATTTTAAAGGTTCCTAATTTTGTTTTGAGGTCTCGTACAACAGGTTTACATGCATCCAAGGTCAAAAACACTTAAATTTACTAATAATATACATTGCAGCATCACCTCTTTTCTCAGTGTTTGAAACGGTTTGATAAACCCCTCCTTTCTGAGAGCCTACTCTGCTCTGATTGGTCAGATGGCCCAGTGTGTTGTGATTGGTCTACCGCTTACAGGGCATGTTGGAATGTCTGAATTTCAGCTCCAGAGGCTTTGTCAGCACTTGATACACAGTGATATGAAAAGTAACAATGGCGTCGGTTTTACCATATCAATTTGAGACCAAGTTCTTAACCTTTGGAAGTGCATGCAAAGTGCAGGAAACACGACAACATGAACCAAAGTGTTTGAGGGCGTGTCAAAGTAGACGTTGTTCGCGGGCAGTGTAGGAAGTAAGACTGGAATTACTGACAACACGTTTCAGGCAGTTCTGCGCGTTGATCTTTGAAACTTTGCAGATCTTATACATTCACAAAAAGGTATATTATACACTACATGAAATGTAATATTAATATTAATATTAAAAAAACACATAATAGGGGCACCTTTAAGAGTTCTCATCATAAAAACTGGGATAGCCAAACCTTTCAAATAGAAGAGGGTGTCCACATAAGTTAGACCATAGTGTATTATTTAGTTTCTTGCTTCTTTTGAATTGCAGAAGACTGGCTGTTGATTAGTCAAAAAACCCTTCAAATCTAATTTTTGTGAAAAACAAAAACCAACCTATGGCAGCAGCATAAAAGTAGCCCAAATTTGCTGGAAAACTGACTTGGCTAAGTACCTTTAAAAAATCCTCTTTTTTTTTGCCCAATTTGTGGGTATAAATACTTGGAATTTTTCCACTAAAAAACACATAAAATGAATTATATGACCAGTCACTAATGAGAAAGCCCTGTTTGCTGGAATAAAAAGTTCTGATCTGTGTAGGGTGTAATTCTACTAGGCTGTAGCTGAGCACTTCTTATTTATTGGTAAACACTCCCGGCCTCTAATTGACAGTTTAATGATGGACTGGCATTGCCTGCCTCACATTAAACAAGTGTTAATTATTGCACACTTAAGCTGTCAGCACAAATGCCCTGAAGGTCTGTTGCTCACACAAAGCTATTTTATGACTTCAGAAGACTTATATAATGCATGGGTAGGGAATACTGTTGGAATATGAAATATTATTTTGCTCCTTTAATGGTGTTTTTTGTCTTTCTTTCTTTTTTTTTTAGAGCTTGACAGCTTCTCGTCACTGCATGCTTTTATTATATGAAGAAGAGCAGCCTAGATGTTCTCTAAAAGTAATTCGGGTTTCTGATGAATGATATGAGGGTGAGTAAATGATGTAAGATGAAGTAGATGATGAAACAACCTGTAGCTTTATGTGTTTTTTCAACCATCTGCTCATGTATGGCCTGATTGCCTGAAGCACTTGGAACATACTGAACTGTGTGCCAGAACAAACATGGTAAAAGCAGACTATAACTGATTTAGATATTCAGCATGTTTCACGTTTTCATATCGCTGATATTGAGCCAAATGTTTTACATCTGAGCAGCGATAAATCTAGCCAATATCTCTGTCTTTTGTGTTGTTTATTAAATGCATTGCAGGGACGTGTTTTTTATGCAATGGAGGCAGTGCCTCTTCAAAAAGATTTGGATGAGAAAATAATCCACAGTACAAATGAGAGATCAAATAATGTATAAATCAATATTTTTTTTATAAGACAACTGGTCTAAAAAGAACACTTAATATAATCACATTATATTATTAATATTATTTTTGTTATATGATCATATAGCTTAATATATTATATTTTCTTAAAATAATAATCAAAATATAATTTTTTTTTTTTCCTGCTGATTTTTGGGATAAATGTGACCACCTCTTGATGAGGTTCACCCAATGATCTGAAAAGAAAGTGATATTAAAGGGTTAGTTCACCCAAAAATGAAAATTCTGTCATTAATTACTCACCCTCATGTCGTTCTACACCCGTAAGACCTTCGTTCATCTTCAGAACACAAATTAAGATATTTTTGATAAAATCCGATGGCTCAGTGAGGCCTGCATTGCCAGCGAGATAATTAACACTTTCAGATGCCCAGAAAGCTACTAAAGACATATTTAAAACAGTTCATGTGACTACAGTGGTTCAACCTTAATGTTATGAAGTGACGAGAATACTTTTTGTGCATCATAAGTGTTTCGAAATTTCAATGGTTCACCACTGGGGGGCGTGACTTTGGCAGTTTGATACACGCTCCGAACCACTGATTCGAAACAAAAGATTTGTAAAGCTTCGAAGCTTCATGAAGCAGTGTTTTGAAATTGCCCATCACTAGATATTGTTGAATAAAGTCGTTATTTTGTTTTTTTTGGTGCACAAAAAGTATTCTCGTTGCTTTATATCATTAAGGTTGAACCACTGTAGTCACATGAACTGTTTTAAATATGTCTTTAGTAGCTTTCTGGGCATCTGGAAGTGTTAATTGTCTTGCGGGCAATGGAGGCCTCACTGAGCCATCGGATTTTATCAAAAATATCTTAGGTTAATAACGAAGGTCTTACGGGTGTGGAACGACATGAGGGTGAGTAATTAATGACAGAATTTTCATTTTTGGGTGAACTAACCCTTTAATTGTAATAGTGTAATAATGACATAAAGTGTTAGTTCACCCAAAAATGAAAATTTCTGTCATTAATTACTCACCCTCATGTCGTTCCAAACCCATAAGACCTTCATTCATCTTCGGAACACAAATTAAGATATTTTTAATGAAATCCAAGAGGTTTTTTTTATCCTCAGTAGAAAGCAGTGAAATTACATTTACTGTGTCAACTGCATACAAGTCTGACAGGGGAGAGACAAATTTGTTGAATAAAGTCATTATTTTTGTTTTGTTTTTGTGCAGAAAAAGTATTCTCGTCGCTTCATAACTGTCACGATCACTGTCTGTTCCTGTCAGTTCCTGGACTCCACTTCCCATAATCCTCCCTTCCAATCACATGCACCAATCACCAATTGCCACACACACCTGCAGATCATTACCTGGACTATAAAGGACTTACACACACACCACCTCATTGCGAAGTCTTGATTTGCCCCGGTGATCACTTCTGAGCGTTTTCTTGTGGATTGTATTTCTGTTGCCATTGGACTGTTTATTGGACTGTGTTTGTTTGCCGCCTGCCCTGACCATTGCCTGTGACTTTACTCTGCTTGTCTGCCGCCTGCCTCGACCATTGCCTGTCCCTGTTTGTGTCTCTGCCTTTGCCCCTGTCTACTCTGTAAGTACTTTTAATAAACAAGCTGCAAATGGATCCTCACGCATTCGACCCATCATTACAGAAGACTTCGCCATCAAACGATCCAGCAGCTTCTACGAGCGCTTCCAGCCTTAGCATGGACCCAGCAATACGTCTCGTCCGCCTTCGGCAAGGTAATTGTACACTCGAGGACCACATTCAGAAGTTTTTAGACATTGCCTATTTCTCTGACCTGCCTGACTGTGCCCTCATTGACTTCTTTGGCTATGGATTAAACGAACCATTGAAGGACTACTTACTTATTAATGGTCCCCGAGGGTCGTTCGTGGAATTTCTGGACTTTGCCCTGCTTACTGTTGGTTCACTTTTTACTGTGGGTGTCGCGGAGGAACGCGACACCTCGTCCCCCCATGTAATGGCTGCCTCTAAAGAGAGCCTGCTCAAAATGGCGGCCACAACATCATCACATCATGTCTCCGCTGATCTTCCAGAGCCAAGTCAAGTCTCCGTTGATCCTCTAGAATTACATCACGTCTCTGGATCTGTTTGGGAGCGGAGTGGGTTGCGTTCCAGTGTGGCTGATCCAGCGCTGACTTCAGTACGAGCGGCTGGCATTCCTAAGCCTCCGCCGGCCGCTTCACACTCAAGCTCGCCGGTTGCCGCTTCACACTCAAGCTCGCCGGTTGCCGCTTCACACTCAAGCTCGCCGGTTGCCGCTTCACACTCAAGCTCGCCGGTTGCCGCTTCACACTCAAGCTCGCCGGTTGCCACGCACTCAAGCTCGCCGGTTGCCACGCACTCAAGCTCGCCGGTTGCCACGCACTCAAGCTCGCCGGTTGCCACGCACTCAAGCTCGCCGGTTGCCACGCACTCAAGCTCGCCGGTTGCCACGCACTCAAGCTCGCCGGTTGCCACGCACTCAAATTCTCTGGATACTATGGACAAGATGGCCGCTTTGCCAGTGCCCACGGGCAAGATGGCCGCCCCGCCAGTGTCTGGGAACATAGGGGTCGTTCCAGCCAGTGAGTCCACTCCAGAACCAGCTCCAGTCCGCGAGTCTGCTCCAACCCGTGAGCCCGCTGCAGCGCCCTCAGAGGAGGTAGGCATAGAGCCACCGCCTCAACCATGTAAACGGAGGAGGAGGAGGAAGAAGGCTTCCTCCATCCCTCAAGGCCCGGAGGCCTTCCCAGAGCCCGCTGTAGGCCCGGAGGCCGTCCCAGAGCCCGTTGTAAGCCCGGAGGCCGTCCCAGAGCAGCCCGCTCTTCCTGATACGGCCACGGAGGCCGTCGCCGAGCTCCTCGCCCTGCCGGCGCCACCCGAGCTCCTCGCCCTGCCGGCGCCACCCGAGCTCCTCGCCCTGCCGGCGCCACCCGAGCTCCTCGCCCTGCCGGCGCCACCCGAGCTCCTTACCCACGAAACCGCCACGGCCTCCGTTGAATTCCCCAAGAACTTTCTGGGGGGGGGCCATATACCTGAGGGTGGGGAGCTTGTGGGTGGGGACCCTGCACGGCCGCGATCATCAGCGGCCTCCGAATTGCTTGAGCTTGCGGGTGGGGACCTTACACGCCCACGGTCTTCAACCGCCTGTGAACTGCTGTGGCCGGCTACGGACCCTGACCTGCCGTGGGCGCCTAAGCCACCTGACCCGCCGTGGCTGCCCGTGGCACCTGACCCGCCGTGGCTGCCCGTGGCACCTGACCCGCCGTGGCTGCCCGTGGCACCTGACCCGCCGTGGCTGCCCGTGGCACCTGACCCGCCGTGGCTGCCCGTGGCACCTGACCCGCCGTGGCTGCCCGTGGCACCTGACCCGCCGTGGCTGCCCGTGGCACCTGACCCCCCGTGGCTGCCCGAGTTCCTGGACCTGCATTGGAGACCCCGTTCCCGTCTGCCAACAGGTCTCCAATGTACCCACCCCCCCCTCCCTATCTGTGCCATTTACGCCGCGAGGACGCGCCTTCCGGAAGGGGGGCGTTATGTCACGATCACTGTCTGTTCCTGTCAGTTCCTGGACTCCACTTCCCATAATCCTCCCTTCCAATCACATGCACCAATCACCAATTGCCACACACACCTGCAGATCATTACCTGGACTATAAAGGACTTACACACACACCACCTCATTGCGAAGTCTTGATTTGCCCCGGTGATCACTTCTGAGCGTTTTCTTGTGGATTGTATTTCTGTTGCCATTGGACTGTTTATTGGACTGTGTTTGTTTGCCGCCTGCCCTGACCATTGCCTGTGACTTTACTCTGCTTGTCTGCCGCCTGCCTCGACCATTGCCTGTCCCTGTTTGTGTCTCTGCCTTTGCCCTGTCTACTCTGTAAGTACTTTTAATAAACAAGCTGCAAACGGATCCTCACGCATTCGACCCATCATTACAATAACATTAAGGTTGAACCACTGTAGTCACATGGACTATTTTAACAATGTTTTTACTACTTTTCTGGACCTTGAATGACGGTAATTATGTTGCTTTCTATTGAGGATAAAAAAACCTCTTGGATTTCATCAAAAATATCTTAATTTGTGTTCTGAAGATGAACGAAGGTCTTACGGGTTTGGAATGTCATGAGGGTGAGTAATAAATGACCGAAATTTCATTTTTGGGTGAACTAACCCTTTAAAGATACACAAAATATTCTTGTAGCTATAGTTATTGTTTTTAAAACCATGTAAAATGTTTTTAAAATGCATAAAACACACACCATTGATCTGTACCTTTTCCCTCCCTACTGTAACTGTTATTGGACATCTGTGTATTCGCTGGCAGGCTAATATCTCTGCCATAATCAAGCAGTCTGGATTGAAGTGTTTGCTTGGAAATATATTTTATGAACCTATTCCACGGGACAAGGGAGCGATAAATAATCTGAATTTTGGCACAAGGACTCAATATCTGTGGTCTGAAGTCAAAGAGAAGGTTTCCTCTGAGTCTGAAGTTCTATTTTCCGTGTAGCGCCAGTGCCAGGTGATTCACATGGTTGGCCAAGATCACACATTGCGACCTCTACATCATTAGCATACACTAATTAGCGAGGAAAATAAACAAGGCAGCCTAATTATTCGGTGGAATGAGACACAAACAAAGGAAAGAACACTAATTACAGACCGTCGTTATCAAACCTGTCTATTGGTTAGGGTCAAAGATGCTGATATATAAAGAGAGCACTGCTTTTCTTTGTAGGATATGCAATGATATTTCCCTGCCAATGAGGCTGTTTATCTATCAACCAAACGTGTCTCCAAATTAGGCCATGACAGATAAGATTTAGTTCAATTGTCAGCTTCTACTACTGAGATTCATCCTTTGTATGTGATGTAAACAAGACACAACCAGAGACATTCACAAAGATACTTTTGACAGGCAGTGCCATTGCTTTTATAGCTGACTGACTACACCAGGGACCACACTAGGAACATGAATCCAGTGCAATTCCCAGAGGAATATGAACATTCGTAAAGTCATATGAACATTCTCCCATTTTATTATTATGGTCATCTGCACAGCAGACCCTGGCAACAAGCACACAAATCCCACACATGTGATTCCCTGACAGGTCCCAAGGGTCTTTAAACCTCACTGCGATGTGCTATAAGGCCAGACACGATAGAAGCCGTGGCGAACACTGAGAGTTTTTTTTTCTTTTTTTTCTCGATGTTGTGTTTTCTAATTACGACTGTTTTCCTCCAGTCCTCGTGTTTAGGGTGGTGCGAAGTGTGTAGATCATTAGTTTCCTGCCAGGCGCCCGTCAACGTGTCCTTCACGAACCGCTGCGCCACTAAGAAGTCATTTACACCGGTTCTCCCCATATGGTTTCATCACTATTCCGGCGGTCTCCGCTGCCGCTCATAAAAACCCCGGGACTGTCAGCCTTTTTAAAAATGGCATTATCCAGCTTAATGATGCAGCACTTTAATAGCAGTGAAAAAAGAAAGAAAAAAAGTAATAAAGAGGCTGTGACTAGAATGCCGTCAATTCCACATAATAAAAAGACTGTTTGTCATTCATGGGCGTGTGCAACGCAGATCAGCAGAAAATCTGGACGGGATGCTTTGCGCATGTTAGTGCACTGATAGAGATATAAGTACAGGCCTGGGCAAAGAAGGTGCAGTTTTTATGAGATGACTGCTGAGTCTGATAGATGTGGAGAAGTCATGTGAGGAGGAGGAGGAGGAGGAGGAAGCAACGCCTTTATGTTGCTACGATTGGCTGATTACTCTGTCAGTGTGATAATACCAATCATGTTCATAATCACTGCGTAAATCAGCCCGAATGGGTCACACTAAACTTCCCCTAATCGGACACCAGTACTTTGAAAGTGTCTGAATTTCATGAAATTTAATAATGGGTGAGTGAGGCGTTTTTATAGCGAATAAATTAAAGTTTCACGCGCATGTCTGTGACCATCATTACAACTGCAGTGTTTTGATGACTAATGATATAAACAGTGTTGGGGGGTAACACATTACAAGTAACACGAGTTATGTAATCAGATTACTTTTTCCAAGTAACTAGTAAAGTAACACCTTTTAAATTTACAACTAAAAATCTGAGTTACTTTTTCAAATAAGTAACGCAAAGTTACTTTGTTTTCCCATTTATTGACTGACACCTCTCCTGTTGCAAAAGTAACGCAAAAGTAATGAAACATATTACTCTTCATAAAAAGTTAGTTACTTTTTTAGGGAGTAACGCAATATTGTAATGCATTACTTTTAAAATAACTTTCCTCAACACTGAATATAAAAAAAAGTGATTATTAATAATGAATAAAAGGCAGAAGTAATAAATAAAAGACACATGAAATATGCTTATTACTGCATTTTGTTTCATTAATTTTTATTATTTTTGACGCAATTAACAATTAGCATTCCTGTAAAATTTGTCTAAAATGCCCAAAAAAGGCATACCCAAAGTAAATTGCATGCTGTTCTTGAACCATTTGGAGTATATGCATGGTTTTGATCTCTTTTGAAGGTATGTGTACCGTGGGCAATACAGTGGAATGCTAACAGGTTAAAATATATATATATATATTTTATTTTCCTTTAACTTTTTTATATTTTCTGTAAGACTGCTTTGGAACAATTTGTATTGTAAAAAGCGCTACCCACCTTATTTTGTTTTAATGCAGAAGTAAGCTATTTGTAACTAGAAGAATATTAAAGTGTATTAAACTGTAAAACTATTTGCGCTACAAACCAGTTTGTTTATGATTATGATGATAAATCAAAATTATATGAAAACAAGTTCCAGTTTACAACATCAAGCAGTATAACAGACTAGACCAGGCTAAAATAACTGGAAGCAGATGACACCGGTTAAAAAAGGCAACTCCTATGTTAAAAATATGGTGGATACAAAATAAATAGAAATTGAAACCTATTTTTAATATAAAGTTTGTGTCGATACAAGCACACAAAACTACAGTTTATGTTCTTTGCTTTTTGTTGATAGGTTAATGTAAATATTGATCTATATTCCATTAACCCTTAAACAAAATTACTTTGGATTAAAGAACCCAATCCCAGAGACTTTGCCTTCTTACTTCAGAAGCCTACACTAACTCTCTAAGACAAGCAAGGTGAAATATCACTATGTGTCGTTGGTTGCTTTGGGTTTCAGTTGTACTGACTACTGTATTGAAGTATGACTCTCTTTGGATTTCCTATGTGAGTCCGAAGTACTAAGTGAGGCCAAATTGAAATTTGGGAACTTTATCATGCATAAGCCATATTTGCTACATACTTTGGCATGCCTATGAGCCCAAAATAATGTGAAGTACTAAGGTGAAACTGAAATTTTGGAACTTGCATAATTAATACTGAATAATGGTGAAATGGATCATTTGTAAGAAGTTTTTCAGTCATGCTGGCACACATAGAGGCATTAGTGTAATGATTCAGACTGTTCTGTACACTTTGTACCCCGGGGAAAATGCAGTTGACATGTAGACAAAGTGCAAGTAAGAACGGGAAAAAAATTTGTCATCATCCTGCAGGCATGCCCTGATTCTAAGAATTAATTTTCTGTTTCAAGTCCAGGCCTGAGCTGTTCAGAACTAACCAACAGAGAGAGAACTAAAGAAAACTAGTCCCCTAAGGACATTTCAAATCAGGGTAACAACCATAGTTAATGTTGAATCACAACCCCCATAAAGTTTTATTCATTCGACATGATGGTTGAAAGAAAACGGTTTTACATGGCAAGGTATGAATTTAATATTCCCCCAGTTTCACAGACAAGGCTTAAGCCTAGTCCCAGACTAAAATGCATGTTTGAGCTGTTTTAACTGAAAGCAACATTGTTTTGCATTGTTTTGTCTCAAAATGCACACCATAATGTTGTTGTTTTTTTCTAAGGCATTTTTATGAAAGCTACTTAAATATCCTAAGTGAACCAAGGCCTAATCCTGGTTTAATCTAATCCCTGTTTGTGAAACCAGGCCATTGAGTTTGAGTGCTTAAAGGGGCTAAATGTAGAATTTAGAAACCTTTGTTTTTAGCAACACCACTGATTGTTAAGTGAACTGCAGCCAACAACTACAAGAGACTGAACATGAACGCCCCAATATTCTCACGGCAAAGGTCTTTTTTGTTCTTTGCTTTGGGGTGAAAAGAAGTTTGAAATGCCTTTGCAGCGACAGTTAAAGAAACAACCAGACGCGTCCACGCTACTGAGAGCAGCGTTTAGATAAATATGTAGGCTAAATATGTGCTGCGCTTTCCACTCAATAACAAAATAAACACAACAACAAAAACAGACAGTGATGAGAAAGCAACAGTTAAGAATGCATCTGATCATAGTGATGTGGATATGTTTGCACATCTGCAATTCACTGGGATCATGTCGAGTGCTCATGTAATAAAAATTACACTTATGATAGTTTGGTTATAAAGTATATTTGTGACTATAGATCTGGCTATAAATTAAACTCTTTTCTTTGCATGACATGACATTACAGTACACAATAGCTCTTTCAGCATTATCCTGAACATCGTAAAAGCATTCATTTCATGTGCCACTGAACGGAAGAGAGACTCCTCCTATTTAAAACTTGACTCTTCTGTAGTTACATCGTGTACTAAGACTGACGGAAAATGAAAAGTTGCGATTTTCTAGGCCAATATGGCTAGGAACTATACTATCATTCCGGCGTAATAATAAAGGAACTTTGCTGCCGTACCATGGGTGCAGCAGGCGCAATGATATTACGTTCCTAGCCATATCGGCCTAGAAAATCGCAACTTTTCATTTTCCGTCGGTCTTAGTACACAATGTAACTGCAGAAGAGTCAAGTTTTAAATAGGAAAAATATCAAAACTCTTTGGTCATTTTTGAGCGAGATGCTAATGGTCTAATCAGATTCAATGAACTATGCTAAGCTATGCTAAAAGTGGTACCGCCAGACCCGGAGATCGGCTGAATGGATTCGAAAACGGTAAAACTCAACTGTTTAACTCTAGGGGAGTTGGAAAATGAGCCTATTTTCAAAAAAAGTGGAGTGTTCCTTTAAGTTTCATTACAAGCTGTTCACACATTGGCAATAAAAAAAGTGATTAATACATGAAAATTCTTACATGTTGGCCCTTTATGTTTAAAAACATTTTTGTGAAATTAATATTGGTAAGACGCTACCAGAAGAACACCCTTTGTCCAGTTCGTTTTCTCTATTAAAAAAAAAATAAAAAATTAAATATTATATATACCATTATATAATTTTATTGAAAATGAATGGATTAAAATAATCTGTGTAAAGAATGGTAAAATAAGTCTGTTTTCAATTGTTAATATAAAGGAAAAAATGCCCCTGGTTGGCTGATAGTGTGAATACAGGGACAATATGTTGACATTTGTCACTATGCAACTGATTTTGAGCAATATATTATAATGTATAATTATATATTTATTTAAAATAACCATGACAGCAAATGGTAAACAAATTTTCTGTATTTAATCGCATTTCCTAAGAGTGATTGCACCTTTAAGTGACATTTATTCATTTGAGATACATACACCCATATCTTTACATTTCAGCTATACTCATTTCTTTACTCTAGTCTACATGTTAATGATGTCAGTATAGTTGTGTTGGTATTAAAGGAAAATGTATATATACAGGTAAGCCAGAGCATGCAATTCTTAAAAGTGATGCATCATTTTACCAAACAAGTCCTTTTCCTGCACTTCCTTTTTTTAGACTGGGTTCTGAGTTCTTAGAACAGGTTCTGTATAATGCTAACTGTATTAGGAAATGCTTTTAAGAGTCTGCCTTGACAACGTAATATGTCACATTAGACATACTGCGGCGGAAGTAACTCAAGAGCAATGTGCAAGAACCACATTATTGTAATTCTCTCTTCCTCCATTTATGTGTGTGTGTGTGTGTGTGTGTGTGTGTGTGTGTGTGTGTTTGTGTGTGTGTACATAGCACGCAGGCACTTTGTTATAGGTGTGACATTAAACAGGATTGTGAGTGCTAATTTGCACCCCAAACGTGACAAACAGAAAAGCTGTGAACTATAAAACGCAAGCAATGTCTTTGTTCTTCACTTTTTTTTAACACATAGCAATCAGTGTTTCTCTCATTAAGGAAAACATCACCTTCCCTCCCACATCACAGTTTTAAAGTTCCTACATTCGCCGGTAATCTTTTATTCATACGTATAGTTAGAATGTCTGTTTCTGCCAGTTGCTTTTTACAAAAGCATGTTGCAAAAACAGCATATGCTTGTAAAAAAGGGGGGGGTGCAAGTCAGGTGTCATAAGAAATGAAGTCCAAGTGGACCCTTTTATATATTTATTTATTTAATTTAAATAATTTATTGTGACTTCTACTTCAGTACATTTTTTTTATTATAAAAAATAAATGTTCAAGGGTTTGTTCACCCAAAAATGAAAATAATGTCATTTATTACTCACCCTCACTAACCTGTAAGACCTTCGTTCATCTTCAGAACACAAATTAAGATATTTTTGATGAAATCCGATGGCTCAGTGAGGCCTGCATTGACAGCAAGATAATTAACACTTTCAAATGGCCAGAAAGGTACTAAAGACATATTTAAAACAGTTCATGTGACTACAGTGGTTCAACCATGTTGTGAAGCAACTTTTTTCAACAATGCCTATATAGGCCTATATAGACTGTGTATATATATACAGTCTATATAGGCCTAGTTCTGTCATGAAACTCTAGATGGCGCAGGCTGATGGGTCCTTAACACAAGCTGATGATACTTACAGCGTTAACTACTGGCACAAGCTGATGATACTTACAGCGTTAACTACTGGCACAAGCTGATTGGTTCATGTCACATCTGCAGCCAATGAGCTTGCTGCTCACAACATTTAAATGGCTGGTTATCATTCACTATAGCAATTGCTGCATGCTTTTAGAGTTCGTCCAAAACCCTCCAACTTCCCCAGCTCCACCTGTATAGATCTGCTATAGGTAATTGATATATGCTATTTGTGCAGCAGCAGTATGTCTTACATACTCACAGCAGCGTATCAGCATATGTATTGGTAGTAGCAAGTTCCTGTACTTGCTCTGCAGCAGCAGCAATAATCAACAGCAGCAGCATAGCAGATCTATTCCGCCAAGACCGCAAATACATTAACATTATCATATCCATTGCCATGCTAAAATCTTCCAAGAGTTGTCATGATAGAAATATATATATATATATATATATATATATATTTAAGAGCTGAGTGAGTCAGACAGGAAGTAGCACAGAGTGCTGAGAAGAAAGTAGAAGTAATCAATAGTAGTGCTATTTAGAATAATCACACAACCATTAGGTTTTGTTTTTGCACTGGCAGTTAAAGCACTTTGAGCACAATCAAAAAGCACGGCTTGACATTAAGCTTGTCCAGGTAGGCTACTTATTTGATTACTGATCATTTACTTGCATGAAAACTTGCTGAAAGTCACTGGTCCCAAAGCATTTTAGCAATACTGATTCAGTGCATTAAATTTATTAGCAAAATGGTATGAGGCATTTGAAATATCAAGTCTGCATCAAAGTCAATCAACTTGAATTTTAGCTATACAGCCCTACTTGTAGGTCATATGTACCCTCTCCCCGGTCAGATGTGAGACATGAAGTCAAGGACCTGACGATTGGGATGGAAGACAGGAAGGGTCTCTTTCCATCTCTGTCCCTGTCTCTCTCTCACAGGTGCTGGCCTCCTGGGCCCCACTGTCAGGCATGGAGCATCACTGTCACTTAACGGTCCGGAGCCGGCTGGGGGATGACAGGCGTGAGTAACACATTATTTTTTTTACTGACTTTAATATATAGTGACACGCAGTGCCCACATTCACTCAATCAGAAACAGACATCTGAATGCCCACCCGAAAACAAAAACGCACATATGCATTCTATTTATGTACAGACAAATATATGCAGACATCTGATGGACACACGTATGTCATATCTGACTGGTCTTCTCATATCTGCAGAATAGCAGTGTGTGTGTGTAAATATAATTCTGTCATTTTATTTACTCACCCTCATGTTTTTCAAACACATTTAACTTACTTTCAACTGCGTATCGTTTTTTCCCCCCATGCAGGTGTAATGAATAGTTAATTGAAATTTCAAGCTGCAAAACAGATGCAAACACACCATAAAGGTAGTCTCAAATGTGAGCCAAAGACCAGATCCTTGAGTGAGTCAAAGAGTACTGGATTGAGGACTGGATCAGACTGATTCCTGAACGAATCATGCAGACTAGTTTAGTGAACTGGATCAGCTGATTCATTAAAAAGATTTGAGTTGACTTGACCTGACTTTTTCTATAATATGCAGAGTTAACTATAAATTCATTGGCTAATTCCCCTGAAAAGTGTAAACACCATGACTCCTGCACTTCAAAACTCTGATTTGGAAGGCTTTTCACACTTGAAATAGTTAACCCTGGGTCATTCTAAACGCCCTGGTAAATGGAATCCTGGGTTATCTTTATTTACGTTTCACACTGCTCGTACTATACCTGGGGTTAACAGTTAATACTGGGTATTCATAAGCTGCCGTTTCACACTGTACATTCTTAAACCCTGGGTTAAAGTCCTTATTTGCATATTTGTGGTGTCAGTGTTACTGACTGGACAAACGCAGCACATGACCTGGTTATATAAAGGTTCTAGTATTGCGCATCCTCATTGCTAACTAATATCAAGTTTTTTTCTGAATTAACTTTTCAAACTGTAAACGTAAGAACTTGACTCTCCTTCACTCCAATTTTCACATTTTCTATCGACGTTTGACGTATCGACTGTTTATATACATTGCACTGTGTTTCCATGACTGTCCAAAGCTTGTTGGTTGTCACTGCATCGTTTCACACTGTACAAATTTGGCACCGGGTTTGGCACTCCGGAGCAGGGTATCGTAACCCCGGGTAAAAAGCGGTGCTAACCCCGCATCTAAATTACAAGTGTGAAATGCTCCTTTACCCGGGGTTAAAGAACGACAGTAACCCGGGGTTAAGCCCTTGTTAGCTAGTAATGGTCACTTTGCTTTTGAAACACTGCTTCATGAAGCTTTGAAACCTTTGTGATTGTTTCAAATCAGTGGTTTGGAGCCAAGTCACATGATTTCAGCAAACAAGGCTTCACTGCCATTAGGTGTGTTTGACTTGAAGCGGCGCTGCTCAGTCCGACCAGTGTATGACATCAAAGTACCGCAAGAGCGATTAGAAACGGCTCCGTATGCTTCTGAATCGCTCTCGCGGTACTTTGATGTCATACACCGATCGGTCTGTGCAGCACCTCTTCAAGTCGAACACACCTATTCACAAATCTTCTCCCGTGGCCTCATGGGATAGTACAGTGTCCATCCAGATTTTTGATTTTTGGGTGAACTAACCCTTTAATACGTGGACAGTGACCTAAATGGCCATGTAAAAACATAAAATAAGTAGGCCAACTAAAAATTAATAAAAAAAATAAATTATACATACACTTTATATGTATGATTTGTAGATTACATTTAATAGATTACACTTTGATAAAAAAAAATAAAAAAAACGTATTTGGTTTGTTAAAGGTGTCTGTAGGCATGTTTGAGTAGAGTTCTCATTGTATTTATACCATTCTGACCAGCAGGTACTATCAGCATGTCTGGTCATGAGTGTTTGAAACAGTGAATCATTTTGCAAAGCAATTAGTTATATTGATTCAGCGTTTCGAAAAGCTTTGGGTTTTCCATTACTAATCTGAGCATCTGCATTAGCCTGTCATTGCCTTAACCTATGCTGTGAGTTAGTTTGACCAATGGAAACCTGTTTGAAACCATTATTTTTCTCAATACCATTTGGTGACCCTAGTGTTGCAGAAATCACACAATTCTGACCTCTTTTGTTTAGTCTGACACAAGTTTATAAGCTTGGCTGAGCCAAACATATCATTTCATTTTTGTGATCTTGGATGAAATTCAGCCCTCTGTATTTATCAGTTTTGGCTCATTGTAGCTTTGTTTGTTTTGTAGAGTGTTTCATCTTCTCTGTCAGAGAAACATGACAATGAGGGGTAAGTGCTGTAGTCGAATAATGGAGGACCCAAAATGTTTCATGTGTTTAATTTCCCAATGAATCCAAATTAATGAGCAAATAAACCCATGCATAAATAATTGAGATACATAAATGACCAGCGCAGCAGCCTCTGCAGCACAATAGTGTCTCGTTAAGTGTTTATAACAATGATACAATGAGAAAGAGAAAGAGAGAGAGGGACCCTGGCAACGGTGTGGTAAAAGACTCGTCAGGTCCATCTCATAATGTAATGGATGGTAATGACGGTGCTTACTGTTGCCCGAATGTACATTGACCGGTCACACAGTGCAGGGCCGCCGGCACCTTAATTAAAAATGTGTGTGTATGTTTGCAAAGAGGAAAAGAAAGAATAATTGTGTGGATGCGTGCATGTGTCTGTGGGGGAATAGAAAGAAAGCTTATTACCCATCTGCCATCCAATTTCAATCTCTTTAAAACAAATGAAACATTCACAAGACCAGGGACTTTTCATTATCTCTATCCTCAGCCCTAAAAGGAGCCTTTTTACTGCCAATGACTAAACACCAGCGAAGGAGGAAGTGGAGGTGAAACGAAAGGAAATGAAGAGCTAGAGGCAGAAGAAATCTGAACTTAGCAAATGGCATTTACATAGCCTTTACCATGCAGGTCACACCGTCAAAGCCGAGCAAATCAGCTCGTAAATGAGGCGAATTAAACAAGAAACCTGTTGCTTAGCGGAACGGTTTGGATCACAGTACGTTCCACGTAATCTCTGAATCACGATGATGCAGTTACTCGTTCTCATGTTTGAAACATCATTCCCAAGGTGCCTTGTCGTCTTAAAAAGAACATGCTGAGCTCCGACAGCACCGAACAGCGCAGTTAGTGAGCCTTAGCGTGCTGTTGCCTGATCTCCTGTGGATTGTTGGTAGCATTAGCATGCTGAGGGCTCCTTATAAAACTTCCTGTCCTGAGGTCATATCTAAATGGAAGAGATTTCAGAAGAGGAGTCTGGGTCATGGAGAAGGTCATCACCATTAATCATGCCAGAGTCTTTTTACCGCCAGTCCTAGATAGCATCATTGATTGAGGCCAGTGATTAATTCCTCGGTAAAGCAGGTGGAACTTGTGAAATCACATCTTTAATTTGTTTCTAATCACTGCCTGGATGGTCACATGGCAACCAGGACTCATGAAAAAGGATGAATGTCTTCCTTGTGATAAGCTGTGTTCTGCTTCATAGGGTCCCTGAGCAGTGTTCAATTTTTCTTACATGGAAAGCAGGAGATATCTAGTTTCACTTGATTTGTGTGTTATTTAGGCAGCATCCGAAATCACTTCCCTACTATATAGTAGGCGAAAAACTATGTGGCAAGAGTAGCTGTGCAAGTAAACCTCACTCCTCTGATCTCAAGAGATGCTCTAGCGACCGACGCTAGGGTTTGCAGCCTTTAGCCTCCTTAATAGAGCGTCCGACTCACACGCCGGAGACCCAGGTTTGAGGCCTGCACAGAGTGGGGCAAGTAGGACCTGGTTAGAGGGGTTACGTTGGTGCCGTGACCCGCATGGGAGTGAGGTTTAGAGTGGGGCAAGTAGGACCTGGTTAGAGGGGTTACATTGGTGCCGTGACCCGCATGGGAGTGAGGTTTAGGGGGGTGAATGTAACGAAGGCCAGCTAGTAATTGCTGTGCAAGTAAACCTCACTCCTCTGATCTCAAGAGATGCTCTAGCGAGTGACGCTAGGGTTTGCAGCCTTTAGCCTCCTTAATAGTGGGTCCGACTCACACGCCGGAGACCCAGGTTCGAGTCCCACTCAGAGCGGGGCGAGTAGGACCTGGGTAGAGGGGTTACAGTGGCACCCGTGCCCTGGGGGCGTCAATTCACAAGGTAGTCGAAGAAAAAAACAGAACAGAACAGACAAGTGTAGTGACAAATTGGGTCCTCTTTAGGTCCCCAAGTGATCCCACTGGTTCAAATTGTTTTTAATAGGTACTCTCTTTAGCGCCTGATTACAATTCATGTACAATCATGTAAATACCGTTTCAACTACGTTATAATGACCATTTATGTCTGTATTAGTTAGCTTATATACTAGCATAGCATACTGATAAGTGATTAGCCTGATAGCTTAGTTTATACATACATTTGCACTTATCCTACATATGTTCTCAATCATTTTTAATGTAATTGTGTTAAAATAAGTGTATAATGTCCAACTATTTAAGTTATAAATAAAACAAATTAATGATGTTCAGTTATTTACTTAATAGGCTATCATTATTATTAGGTTAATTATTAATTAACAGTTAATCAAGTGTAAGAAATTATGTTCAAATGGTATTATTATGCACTAATGGGAGAGCTGATTTCAAGAGAGGACCCAGTTTGCCTACTCAAGAGAATATGCCATTTTGGATGCAACTACTGTCTTCATGAGCCAGTCATTGACTCTTTTATGCAACTGATTTCTTTCAACAGCACTGATTCGTTCAGGAACAGTACAAGCGATTTGCCTTCATGAGTGAGTTATTGAATCATTCATTCAACCGATTTGTTCAAAAACAATGATGAATTCAAGAGCAAAACAAGCGTGTCCTGAATGTGGAAGACTTCTGATTCATTAGCCACTTTTGGTAAACAACTAGAAGAACAACGACATGCAGTAAATGGTGAAACTATTTGCGCTACAAACCAGTTTGATTATGATTACTATAATAAATCTAAATAAAATGATATCAAACAACATCAAGCAGCATAATAGACTGTTTTTGACCCCGGAGGCCTTACATATTCAAGTTGCAATGTTTAATCTTATGTATGCATCTTCTTAACTGTTATGTAACCAATTGTCATTTAGAAGTTTAGCCAAATTTCATGCAGTAATGAGCGCAATGACTGATGGGTACATTTCCCTCTTCATATCCTGTTAGTTTCGATACACTTGTTCCATATACCGTGACTTTCTGAGCATAAAAACTGCCTTAGATTTGAAATCTCACTAGACCGAATAGCATCTGAAGTCCGCTTCGCAGGGTATTCGCAGGTATTTGGAACGCAACCCAACATAACCTCCACTTGTTTCCTGCATCCCTCAGCTTTTCCTCTCTCTCACATCACATCTAAACACGCAAGAACTAAAAAGAGGATCAGAAATGCCAGTCAAGCAGTGTAATTTTCTAGACGCAGAACGAACTGCTGATCTGATTACAAGAGGGATTTTAACAAGTGAAAATAATGAATGATTTGTTTGTTTGTTCTAACCCCTCTATATGACTGCAGTTCCCCACAGACAAGCAGCCAGTCATCTTCAATGTCCTTCTTTTACGGCAGAACACGGAAAATGTCTAAATATGCACTAATATGAAATCTCATGCTCTTTAAATTATTCATGAGTTGAGAGGCAAACTAACCTGACACACTTCCATTCTCCAAACTCTCTTTAGAGAGAAAGTGGAGTAAATTGGGTTGTTAGAAGAAAAGACAAAGATTTGATACAGTTTCATACAGAAAAAAAAAAACAACTTAATATATGGTGAATGCACTGCATTTTAGTTTCAGTCCATTAAATTGTCCTTAACTGGTGGTTCATGACCCAAAAATGTGTTGCATATCTGTTCTGATAGGGTACAAATAAAATGCAACTATATAATAATACATAGTTAGGCTTTTAAAAGGGAAGAGAAAACACTTCTCACGTCTTTTGTTGCAGATATCAGAAGGCATTCAAACTTTGTTTTGGGGCGTAATTCATTACTAATTAGAAAGCTATGACAACGTCAGCCAGTTGTTGTATATGTAAAATCTCAGTCCTGAAAAAAAAAGCCAGTTGGGAACCACTATCTTATACCTGTCAAATTTTCTGTTCAAAACAGTCTGCCAGATTTAAATGCATTACGCTGAATGTTTTATTAAGACTTCTGAATGCATTATTATAGTGCATTATTCCATTATTGAAATGATTTGCAAATGTGTCAATCCATGCAGGTATAAATGTGTATTTTAGCTGGGGTTTACATCACCACCCAGATCTTTTAATAAATAAAACCCCTCGTGTTATGAATACATATTAGAGCGACACTACTGACATTTAGATCCAGTGTGATTAGTCAGAGAGTATAAAGAGCCAAA